>NW_018405303.1:31182-39752 GCF_002113885.1 Mizuhopecten yessoensis
CGTTCCATACTCTCTTTGTAGAAGTGAATTATCCTTCAGTGTGTAGTGAACACCGTTCCGTACTCTCTTTGTAGAAGTGAACTTTTCTTCAGTGTGTAGTGAACACCGTTCCATACTCTCATTGAAGAAGTGAATTATCCTTCAGTGTGTAGTGAACACCGTTCCATACTCTCATTGAAGAAATGAATTATCCTTCAGTGTGTAGTGAACACCGTTCTATACTCTCTTTGTAGAAGTGAACTATCCTTCAGTGTGTAGTGAACACCGTTCCATACTCTCTTTGTATAAGTGAACTATCCTTCAGTACGTAATGAACACCGTTCCATACTCTCTTTGTAGAAGTGAATTATACTTCAGTGTGTAGTGACCAACGTTCCATACTCTCTTTGTAGAAGTGAATTATCCTTCAGTGTGTAGTGACAACCGTTCCATACCTTCTTTGTAGAAGTGAACTATCCTTCAGTACGTAATGAACACCGTTCCATACTCTCTTTGTAGAAGTGAACTATCCTTCAGTGTGTAGTGAATCGCGTTTATCGAGACTTAAATGTACTCACTGATAACGGGATACTTACATTTAGCGTGTAATGAACTCTATTAGTTGGATGTACAATTTAAGGACTGTTAAACGGTGACCGACGTTCAGTTTTGTAATCAGCCTCATTACTCCGAAATTTTGATTAGTTCACGCATGAATCTGCAGGTAATGAAAATCAATGATGAAGAATACATACGGACGCCATCACAACTTGGTTTCTAAGGTTGTGGATATGTTGATCGTGACGGTTTGGTTTGATATGGTTTAACGTCCTATCAACAGTTAAGGTCTTGTAAGGACGTTCCTCCATGTATGTTATACATGTGTGCATGTGTGTATATGTGTATGTGTGCCAGAGGCAGGGTGTTGGTGTAATTGTCTCCTTGCGATATTGCAGATCTGCTCTCGACTTTGTGGTGCTTCCTCATTGAAATACCATGCCGAAGGCACCCAGCATAGCATTCCGCCCGGTCACATTATACTGACAACGGGTGAAGCAGTTGTTGGCGTTTCCCTAATTGCTGGACGTTAAGCAGGGAATAACAACTACCATTTATAAGGACTTGGATATGTCCCGGCATGGGGACAAACCCCACTGCCTTCTTCGTTTTGGCGAACAACGTTCAACATTGGCCAACAGTGAAGTATTGCCAAGCAATGCACAAGTAAACAAAAGGTACAGTGCAGTCGAAAACAGATAGAAACAAGGATCCTAAATATTTAAATGGCTGCAGCAGATTTATTGTGGTCGCGTTTGTGACCCCATGTACAGGGCACATACGTAAATCCCAAACTCTGCAGGGGGTTCCCGCATTAATCACCTCTTTTAATCAGTTAGTGTGTAACAGCAGGTGTATTGTTTTCTCGGTGCCCGACCTACATGGGTGACTGGCATGATGTAGACATGTTTACTGGGTCTGACATGATAGGGACAGGTTTAACCTGACTTTCATTATCTTGATACTTTCATCATATCAAAACTTGTTGGTGACCCACATGGTTTCCTATTTTGGGCAGGAAGGTCATGACTGTTTGATTTAAACATATTTTATTTGCAAAATACAAATGGGATCAGACACAAGTTTAAAAACTTATAATCCGTCTTTTCCCATAAAACATACATGATGAAATATACATATGACCACAAATCACTAAGGAAATACAATGATGATGAAAAATGTCAAAACTTACCTGAGATAAGATAAAATTTACAAAATACATATCGTACTGTACCTGCATGTATGTATAAAATAAAATGCATGTCCATATAACAATAGAGTGTTACATATATATATAATTCATGGTCATGTATATAATAGATAATACATGTCCAATAGAGTGTGATATATGTAATGCATGTTTAAATGCATACTGATCGATTGATGACACGATAGATTTAAAATGCCTAAAAAGGTTCAGTTTATGATATAGTGAGTATAAGTGATGCACATGTGTACATACATTTAATAATAGAATAACCAACATAATAGTTAGCATTGTGAGACCAATTGACACAGTAGACCGCACACTGCTTGACACATACTGGATCTCTCTATACATTTTGCACCACATCATGTAATGTCTATACTTTCGTCGGGTATGTACCACACCACAGTTCCTGCTTGTTGTAATTCCGAGCTTGGGCTCCCTGCTGTTGCAGATGCGATCCACTGTGTAAGCGTAGTACCACATTGCTGCAGTTTTCATTCTCAGAAAACGTGTCAGAACCGAACAGCAGCAGATCTGCAGATAATTGATGACAGTTGCCACATCTTGTGAGTGAAATGTTTACGCCTTCCCTTTTTTACCTGGATTGTGGTTTTGTTGTTTCTATTGTTACTTTTGTGTCTTTTTGTATGGATTTTATGTGTTTTGACATAGTCATACTTTCGTTTTTCTATTGTATTTATGATTTTCATCCTTTCAGAAAAATATCAGAATTTATACGAAACTAAACAACTTGAACTTTTCAACATTTATAAAGCTTCCTGTATTATTTTAAAAACTTTTTCATGTTTGAACATGTTTGTCATACTTTGTCGTTTACTGTAAATCTGACTGTATATCACAATTATAATGAACTATGTGATGTAAAATGGTGGACATAAACTTGGATAACTTCAATATTCAAAATGATATTCACAGCAATCGGAACAACCATTCCTCAATTAATAAATCACAGTGATTCAAGACATTACCCATTACATAATCCAGGCACAGTATTTAAAGAACGCACAAGGACTTGGTACAAATGATACAGCTGTATAACATGTAATTATCCCTGTAGAAGGATAAATATCCTAAATAACCAGGTACAATTTGATTATATCTGGAACTAACAGAAAGTAAAATAATCTGCAAATAAATAAGTGACCTACCTGAAACTCCAACCAAACTCTGAATTAGACTGGTATTTGACGAAACGTAAAAGAACCAACATGATCAAAAATGTGACTAGTCTAAGGTCATCCGTTCAACATTGAATCTGGAAGATATATTAATATTGAAGGTTATATCAGGATTTGTGACAAGCGTTCCAGTGATTAAATTGGTGGTTTAACGTTTCTATTGTATGTCCTGCTTTTAAAGATTTCATTAAAGAATGTGTTTTGTGTAGTTAATATTGTTTATAGATATATATTTTCGTCAGACAATAATATGAATTACTGTGTTGTGATGATATAACAAAATACACTACTTATTTTCTAAGAAAACATTTGAAGTGACTACATATCATTAATGAAAATTAAAATACACATTTATGTAACAAATACAGAAGTGCGATGTGATGCAATTTGTTTGTTACCTGCGGTGTTGTATAAAGGTGCGAAGATGGAGTAATACAGTAAGAGAGAAAGGCTTTCCAAGTTCAACTTGTATGAAAAAGGTACCCGTTGTATCAAAAACAGGCAAATTCCAGTCAGGATTCATTATTGGGGAATATGTCCGCTTCAGGCAAACACATATCAATTAAAGAATGCTACGTCAACAGTGTTTAACCTTATTACAAATATCAATAACTAAACAATATCACCGTCCCACTAGGGCCATACAATATCACCGTACCACTAGGGCCATATAATATCCCCGTACCACTAGGGCAATACAATATCACCGTACCACTAGGGCCATACAATATCTCCGTACCACTAGGGCCATATAATATCACCGTACCACTAGGGCCATACAATATCATCGTACCACGAGGGCCATACAATATCACCATACCACTAGGGCCATACAATATCACCGTACCACTAGGGCCATACAATATCACCGTACCACTAGGGCCATACAATATCACCGTACCACTAGGGCCATACAATATCACCATACCACTAGGGCCATACAATATCACCGTAGCACTAGGGCCATACAATATCACTGTACCACTAGGGCCATACAATATCACAGTACCACTAGGGCCATACAATATCAACCCATTGCTGGAGTCAAAATGGCGGCTTTTTACATTTCAGGGTTGCATGAAAATTGTCGTTTTACACAAATAAATGCCACAAATCTTAACTTTTTATGATAAACTCATGTACGCTCCTATATATATAACATGTGTCGACGGTACCTGCTATCCACCTGCTAGTAATCTTCTCTTTTTAAGGCATTTGTTTTCAATATCAAGGATCCCTGTCCCACTGCACTGTGGTTATATATACAGTAACCTTGATTTCGTTTTGGATATAACTGTAGCACCATAGGTCCAGGACATTTCCATTGCTCAGGTAGCTTAGTCGGTTAGAGCGATAGCTAAACAATCTGAAGTTCAGTTTTCAAATCCCGGTCTAGCAACGTTGAATGTTAACATTGAGAAACACTTGTCATTGATTTTACCATATATCATCTTCATCTTTTTTTCGATATATTTTTCTTTTCAGAAATGATGTATCAAAACTAAAAAATAGCCAAAAAAAAACAGTTTCTAATGCATAATTACAGTATAAGGCAGTGGTACGGTGATCCTTTCATTGAGTTGGTCAAAAAAAGACATTTGAAATTCTTTATTAAGTATGCTAATGTTACGTTGTATATAAAACCTGTTTCTATCAGCTACAAAAAAAACCCCATAAATTCTGTTTAACGTTTTAACGTTTTTCTAGTTGGAGAAGATAACTGAGGTTTTTCCTGAAAGGAGAAAACAACTAGATCCATGGTTATGTTAAACTGTTCTGATGACAGTCCGTTATCAGGAGCAATAACATAATTGTTCAATACACAACATTAACTATTTTGTGCCCATGTTGGTAAATAATTATTAAGCTTATGCTGCTCTGACTGTTAGGTTTATATTTTCAAGTACAACATGGCGTAACGGTGAAGATTGCTGTCTTGACTTACCTAGGATGCAGATGATAATGAAGAACGTGTACAGATGTTCGACTGTCTGGAATCGTGAAGACGACATAGTGGTAAAGGTGAAATTGTCAGAGCCACATGTTGTCACGTAAATCCCATATCATACCTATATGAGGAGGCCACTGTTCCGTATACCTGGAGCAGACCGAGTGATGTCACGTCGCTGCTTGGTGTTGATTATACCATGGCTCTGAGCCAACCAGCGACCAGAGTCGGAAATCAGTGGGAACGTCAAGCCCTGTCGATGTTATTGAACACACAACTGACTTTTATCGAGTCGTGTAACAAGCGCGGAAACCAATAATGTAGTCGACCGGACATCTAGGGGTCCGCCAACTCTGCACCTAGTTGCAATAATACATAATTACGTAATTGAAAATGCTCTTGCATTTGATTTTTTCCGTCATCTCATTATCATGCACGAATTGTTTCTTTTCTTTTAAGACACCAATTAGTGTGAACCATTCATAGGGAACCCTGCTTTTATTGACATCTAAGCTGGCGTATATCCTGTGATGTTGCCTTTATATCGGTAAAATCTTATTTTGAATGGTTCATGTATTTGATTGTTCATATGAATAATATGTGGTACACAAACCAGTAGTGCACGAACATGTTATCACTTCGGTACGTGACACGAACATGTTA
The DNA here is from genome assembly GCF_002113885.1 of Mizuhopecten yessoensis. NCBI lineage: Eukaryota > Metazoa > Mollusca > Bivalvia > Pectinida > Pectinidae > Mizuhopecten > Mizuhopecten yessoensis. Next base: position 36,740 of record NW_018405303.1, read on the forward strand.
TCACTTCGGTACGTGACACGAACATGATTTGTAACGTATTTTGGTAAGATATTGATATTATTTCCTGCAAGCAATTTGAATGCAAACCATCATTAACATTCAATATCAGTCGATCAAGTGACCGTGTCAAAGTCGTAACATCTATACAATCGAACGCGACACCGGAAGCCAGCGAAGTCGGACCCAATATAATTGGCTCGTAAACTCCGAAACAGTGGCTATAGCATGTCCGAGGGTCATTTGCGTCTAACTAAATTCATGAAAATATGTAATGGTTAAATCAATACTGATGTTATGGATGAATACATAATTAGTTTCTCTGTTTGCAAAAAGATGCTTGTTGTTGCCTCGAGAGTATATGGTAATGCAAGTATCTTTGGATGATGCTGATATGTGAATCTACTCGGTATATTAGGAAACGTTATATATAATGATAAATCGGCATGGAACATTGCGTGCGTGATTAACATAGGCCGACACGGGTACAGCGCGTTCTAGTTTCTATCGCATATTACCTGGGGACTGTAATTAATATATGCTATACTGACGTTTAGTAATAAGATTTAAGGTTTGTAGATGTCCATCGTATGATCTATATTAGATAAAGCACTTTTCTCTATGCAATTATATCTCATCTACCACACGTGACAAAAAACTTCACTATGACTTCCTAGCATTAACTGACGTCATACAACTACACATCCAACACTATCCAACGTCAACACAGAAACAGCTCACCTGCCAATCTGTTCCTGGCGAGAAACTTTAAATTTTTCTGTAACTTATTAGAATCGATACCAGCGCTAACCCTCTGTACACACAGCGCTCCGCGGGAATCGTAAACCTAGTTAAATGGATGACTATTGTCCGTGTTTGAGGTAGGAGCTAGAGGAGGATGGATGGTAATTATTCAGCATTGATCTGACTCACAAACACTAAAAAGGTTTGCTATATAAAACGCTACCATTACGAAGGTACAACGGTAGATGTTTGTTTGAACGAAAAGACAATTTCAAAACAGTTATACAAAATCATTTCAAATGGTATGACAGTCCTTATTGAATTTTAACTAAAGATTGACCTACTCTACTTCTAGAAATCAATCCCTCCTTCTTGAGATTATTTTCCTTGTTCATCTTGACCTTTTAGAATCTACTCCTTACCGGCAGTCTATTCTTCCTATCGCTCTTCTCCTCGAAACTGTTATTTTTATTGATAGTTGACATCTCCTTCTAGAAACTACACGCATTGTAGGAACAAGGAACAAGACGCATCCTAGAAACTAGCCGCCCTCTAGGATCTAGAAACTACAAGCCTGCTAAAAACTATACCGGCCTTGTAGGAACAAGGAACTACACACCAGCTAGAAACTACCCGCATTTTAGGAACTTGGAACTACACGCCTCCTAGAAACTACCCGCCCTCTAGGATCTAGAAACTACAAGCCTGCTAAAAACTATACCGGCATTGTAGGAACAAGGAACTACACACCAGCTAGAAACTACCCGCATTTTAGGAACTTGGAACTACACGCTTCCTAGAAACAACCCGCCCTCTAGGATCTAGAAACTACAAGCCTGCTAGAAACTATCGACCTTGTAGTAACACGGAACGACACACCAGCTAGAAACTACCCGCCCTCTAGGATCTAGAAACTACAAGCCTGCTAGAAACTATCGACCTTGTAGTAACACGGAACGACACACCAGCTAGAAACTACCCGCATTCTAGGATCTAGAAACTACAAGCCTGCTAGAAACTATCGACCTTGTAGTAACAAGGAACTACACACCAACTAGAAACTACCCGCATTTTAGGAACTTGGAACTACACGCCTCCTAGAAACTATCCGCCCTCTAGGATCTAGAAACTACAAGCCTGCTAGAAACTATTGACCTTGTAGTAACACGGAACGACACACCAGCTGGAAACTACCCGCATTCTAGGATCTAGGAACTACACGTCTGCTATAAGCTATCGGCCTTGTAGGAACTATGAACTACAAATAGGCTAGACATTATCCGAATTCAAGGAACTAAGAACAGCACGTCTCCCAGAAATTACCCGCCTTCTAGGAACTAATGACTAGACGCCTGCTAGAAAATGCCCGCCTTCTAGAAACTATCGGCCTACATTGGACTAATGGAGCTTATGAAGTGAAAATAGATCACGCGCAAGACAAATGTACATGTAATTAAAATGTACTTTGCATTACTAGAGTATCTACTCTCCCGCTTTGTGGGTGACTTCCAAATCTGTTTTTCTTATCCCAACCTATCTAACTATTGCAGGGAAGTAATATCGCTTTCCATTAGTAAATTGTTTAGTGGTGTTATACTTATCGGAATATATGCCGTATGACAAAATTAAAGGTATATCGCATATTGACCTACCACGTTTTTAATTACAGTGATATTAAACTCAACAAACCCCAATCATTATGAATCTATGGTTTGCCTTAATCAATTGCGTGGTTAACTTAGCATGTACCGGTTCCGAAATGTCCAAGCGAGATCCTTTCTCGTGATAGACCGTACTCGATCTGCTCGGCAAACAAGTAAACATGTAGGTTTGGTTTCTCGTTACTGTAAACAAGTGTGTATTCGTACCTGCTGACAAAGCTACTAACAGCACTGCGTTTGTATGTAATACTAGTATGTATAGTACCTACGTAAAAGACTGGTTTGTTGGACAATGTTGACAATCCACCTGCTTCATCAACACTTTCTCTGGAGACGAGATATTGATCAATCATCGATCTGTACAGGAAATATTTCGTGTAACAAATCAGGATTTCCAGGAAGGAGAATTACTTTCCCTATATTAGATCCATCAATAACATAAAAGTCCTTAAGAACAACCGTCTATTGTGGGAATGTTTCGTTGGTCACCTAAAACACTTTCCGAACACATAACCACCATGCTACATTATGTAACAGCAAAACACATCTTCAGACTTAACCGCCATACAAACAGACAAAACACATCTTCAGACTTAACCGCCATACTAACA
>NW_018405303.1:43533-44552 GCF_002113885.1 Mizuhopecten yessoensis
ATTTAACCACCATACTAACAGACAAAACACATCTTCATACATAACCACCATACTAACACCAAAACACATCTTCACACATAACCACCATACTAACAGACAAAACACTTCTTCAGACATAACCACCATACTAACAGACAAAACACATCTTAAGACTTAACCACCATACTAACAGACGAAACACATCTTCATACATAACTACCATACTAACAGACAAAACACATCTTCAAACAAAACCACCATACTAACAGTAAAACACATCTTCATACCTAACCACCATACAAACAGACAAAACAAATCTTCAGACATAACCACCATACTAACAGACAAAAAACATCTTCAGACATAACCACCATACTAACAGACAAAACACATCTTCAGACTTAACCACCATACTAACAGTAAAACACATCTTCAGACAAAACCACCATACTAACAGTAAAACACATCTTCATACCTAACCACCATACAAACAGACAAAACACATCTTCAGACATAACCACCATACTAACAGACAAAACACATCTTCAGANTATACTAACAACAAAACACATCTTCAGACATAACCGCCATACTAACAGCAAAACATCTTCAGACTTAACCACCATACTAACAGAAAAAACACATCTTCATACATAACCTCCATACTAACAGCAAAACACATCTTCATACCTAACCACCATACAAACAGACAAAACCCATCTTCAGACATAACCGCCATAGTAACAGACAAAACACATATTCAGACTTAACCACCATACTATACTAACAGCAAAACACATCTTCATACCTAACCACCATACAAACAGACAAAACCCATCTTCAGACATAACCGCCATACTAACAGACAAAACCCCTATTCAGACTTAACCACCATACCAACACCAAAACAAATCTTCAGACATAACCACTATGCTAACAGACAAAACACATCTTCAGACTTAACCACCATACTAACAGAAAAAACACATCTTCATACATAACCACCATACTAACAGCAAAACACATCTTCAGACATAACC
>NW_018405303.1:45001-45859 GCF_002113885.1 Mizuhopecten yessoensis
TTCAGACAAAACCACCATACTGACAGTAAAACACATGTTCAGACTTAACCACCATACTAACAGTAAAACAAATCTTCAGACTAAACCACCATACTAACACCAAAACACATCTTCAGACAAAACCACCATACTGACAGCAAAACACATCTTCATACATAACTACCATACTAACACCAAAACACGTCTTCGGACACTGTGTTCGGATAGCGACATCAATAACTTGAGGAACATTTCTAAAGAATATCCGTTTAGCCTTGAATCCCTCCTGTATCTAAGGAACTGCGGCTTCTCAGCATTTCAGAAGAGTTTAAATGTAATATTTCAAATCTGAAAAGTAAACTGTCGATGATAACTGGCTGCAGCATAGTTTACTTCAACAGACTATTCCAATGAACACTAGATGTTTTATATTTCTTTTCGACCTGTTTCCATGTTCTTATGAAGTATTTTGATTACTAACACTGGTTAGGATACTAACCCCAACTTGCTATGTCATGTTAGGATAGGACACTAAACCCAACCTTCTAGGTCATATTAGGATAGGACACTAACCCCAACCTTCTATGTCATGTTAGGATAGGACAGTAACCCCAACCTTCTATGTCATATTAGGATAGGACACAAACCTAAACCTTTTATGTCATGTTAGGATAGGATACTTACCACAACCTTCTATGTCATGTTAGGATAGGACACTAACGCCAACCTTCTATGTCATGTTAAGAAAGGACACTAACCCCTATCTTCTATGTCATGTTAGGATAGGACACAAACCTCAACCTTTTATGTCATGTTACGATAGGACACAAACCTAAACCTTCTATGTCATGTTAGGATAGGACACTAACCCCAACCTTC
>NW_018405303.1:50276-50745 GCF_002113885.1 Mizuhopecten yessoensis
TTACACTAACCCCTACCTTTTATGTCATGTTACGATAGGACACTAACCCCAACCTTCTATGTTATGTTACGATAGGACACTTACCTCAACCTTCTATGTCATGTTAGGATAGGACACTAACCGCAACCTTCTAGGTCATGCTAGGATAGGACACTATCCTCAACCTTCTATGTCATGTTTGGATAGGACACTAACCCCAACCATATATGTCATGTAGGAGAGGACACTAACCCCAACCTTCTATGTCATGTTAGGATAGGACACTAACCCCAACCTTCTATGTCATGTTAGGATAGGACACTAACCCCAACCTTTTATGTTATGTTACGATAGGACATTGACCCCAACCTTCTATGTCATGTTAGGATAGGACACTAACTCCAACCTTCTATGTCATGTCAGGAGAGGACACTAACCCCTACGATTTATGTCATGCTAGGATAGGACACTAACCCCAACCTTCTGTCAT
>NW_018405303.1:53604-53927 GCF_002113885.1 Mizuhopecten yessoensis
ACCCAACATTCTATGTCATGTTAGGAGAGGACACTAACCCCTACCTTTTATGTCATGTTACGATAGGACACTAACCAGAACCTTCAATGTTATGTTAAGATAGGACACTAACCCCAACCTTTTATGTCATGTTAGGAGAGGACACTAACCGCAACATTCTATGTCATGTTAGGATATGAGACTGACCCCAACCTTCTAGGTCATGTTCGGATAGGACATTAATCCCAACCTTCTATGTCATGTTAGGATAGGACACTCACCCCAACCTTCTAGATCAGGTTAGGATAGGACACTAACCGCAACCTTCTATGTCATGTTAGGAT
>NW_018405304.1:0-168 GCF_002113885.1 Mizuhopecten yessoensis
CTGAGGTAGGGCAGTTGCTGATACAGAGTAGGCTAGAAGCTGTTCCGAGGTAGGGCAGTTGCTGATACAGAGTAGGCTAGGAGCTGTTCTGAGGTAGGTCCGTTGCTGATATAGAGTAGGCTTGAAGCTATTCTGAGGTCGGTCAGTGTTGCTGATACAAATTAATTT
>NW_018405304.1:8893-9662 GCF_002113885.1 Mizuhopecten yessoensis
GAGCTATTCTGAGGTAGGTCAGTTGCTGTTACAGAGTAGGCTAGAAGCTATTCTGAGGTAGGGCAGCTGCTGATACAGAGTAGTCTTGGAGCTGTTCTGAGGGAGGGCAGTTGCTGGTACAGAGTAGGCTAGGCTGCTGATACAAATTAATTTTGAATCTGTTCTGAGGTAGGGAATTTGATGATACAGAGTAGGCTAAAAATCAGTTGCTGATACAGAGTAGGCTAGAAGCTGTTCTGAGGTAGGTCAGCTGCTGATACAAATTAATTTTGTATCTGTTCTGAGGTAGGTCCGTTAATGATACAGAGTAGGCTAAAAGCTGTTCTGAGGTAGGTCAGCTGCTGATACAGAGTAGGCTAGAAGCTGTTCTGAGGTAGGTAATTTGATGATACAGAGTAGGCTAGGAGCTATTCGGATGTAGGTCCGTTGATGATACAAAGGAATGCCCCAGGTGTTGTTTTTTTTTGGAAAATACTGACCTCCTTTTAACGATTTGTGACAAAAAGAGTAGGCTAGAAGCTGTTCTGAGGTAGGTCAGTTGCTGATACAAAGTAGGCTAGAAGCTATTCTGAAGTAGGTCAGTTGCTGATACAGGGTAGGCTAGAAGCTATTCTGAAGTAGGTCCGTTGCTGATACAGAGTAGGTGAGGTAGGTCAGTTGCTGATACAGAGTAGGCTAGAAGCTATTCTGAAGTAGGTCAGTTGATGATACAGAGTAGGCTAGGAGCTGTTCTGAGGTAGGTCAACTGCTGATACAGAGTAGGCTAGAA
>NW_018405304.1:13772-14259 GCF_002113885.1 Mizuhopecten yessoensis
TTAGGAGCTGTTCTGAGGTAGGTCCGTTGCTGATATAGAGTAGGCTAGAAGCTATTCTGAGGTCGGTCAGTGTTGCTGATACACATTAATTTTGGATCTGTTCTGAGGTAGGTCCTTTCATGATCCAGAGTAGGCTAGAAGCTGTTCTGAGGTAGGTGATCAGTTGCTGACACAGAGTAGGCTAGAAGCTGTTCTGAGGTAGGTGATCAGTTGCTGACACAGAGTAGGCTAGAAGCTGTTCTGAGGTAGGTCCGTTGTTGATATAGAGTAGGCTAGAAGCTATTCTGCTGATACACATTAATTTTGGATCTGTTCTGAGGTAGGTCCTTTCATGATCCAGAGTAGGCTAGAAGCTGTTCTGAGGTAGGTGATCAGTTGCTGATACAGAGTAGGCTAGAAGCTATTCTGTGATAGGTTAGTTGATGATACAGAGTAGGCTAGAAGCTGTTCTGAGGTAGGTCAACTGCTGATACAGAGTAGGCTAGAA
>NW_018405304.1:14895-15747 GCF_002113885.1 Mizuhopecten yessoensis
AATAATATTTTTTTTTTATAATTTTCATTTCAAAATTGATGTATTAACTTAATCAAATAAAAATAATAGAATCCATTAATTTAGCCACCGCTGGAGAGAATTTATATAGGCTTTGCCTGTTATTCCATCCAATTGACTTGTATCATCTTTGTCAATAAAATTTGTTGAAATGAAAAATAGGCTAAGAGCTATTCGGATGTAGGTCCGTTGATGATACAAAGGAATGCCCCAGATGTTTTTTTTTGGAAAATACTGACCTCCTTTTAATGATTTGTGACCAACAGAGTAGGCTAGGAGCTGTTCTGAGGTAGGTCAGCTGCTGATACAGCGTAGCCTAGAAGCTATTCTGAGGTAGGTCAGCTGCTGATACAGAGTAGGCTAGAAGCTATTCTGAGGTAGGTCAGCTGCTGATACAGCGTAGGCTAGAAGCTGTTCTGAGGTAGGTAATCAGTTGCTGACACAGCGTAGGCTAGAAGCTATTCTGAGGTAGGTCAACTGCTGATACAGAGTAGGCTAGAAGCTGTTCTGAGGTAGGTAATCAGTTGCTGATACAGAGTAGGCTCGAAGCTATTCTAAGGTAGGTCAGCTGCTGATACAGCGTAGGCTAGAAGCTGTTCTGAGGTAGGTAATCAGTTGCTGACACAGCGTAGGCTAGAAGCTATTCTGAGGTAGGTCAGCTGCTGATACAGCGTAGGCTAGAAGCTATTCTGAGGTAGGTCAACTGCTGATACAGAGTAGGCTAGAAGCTATTCTGAGGTAGGTGAGTAGCTGATAAAGAGTAGGCAGGAAGCTATTATGAGGTAGGTCAGCTGCTGATACAGAGTAGGCTAGAAGCTGTACTGAGGTAGGTAA
>NW_018405305.1:0-168 GCF_002113885.1 Mizuhopecten yessoensis
ATATATATTGCTATAAGCGATTATAGCTTAAGTCACTTTTTTAAGGTTATTTCCCTTTTTCCGGGGACGTCTAGGGTGTACTATTTGGCTTTGTAATTTTTAGAATAAACGATTAGGTATTTCTAAAGGTTATGATATTTCTTTAGAAAAGACTTGGGATCGCTGCTG
>NW_018405305.1:4979-9107 GCF_002113885.1 Mizuhopecten yessoensis
CTAATTATATTGGTCTTTTACTTTTCAACTGAACTTGAATTATTTATTTTTTTGACCCTGCACCCATTCCTTGTTTTGATTTAGAAGTGACTTTCCCGCCTGCAGGGTGTATGAAATATATATTGCTATAAGCGATTATAGCTTAAGTCACTTTAGAGTTATTTCCCTTAATTTGGGAACGTCTAGGATGTACTATTTTGCTTGTTGATTTTAAGAAATAAAGATTTGGTATTTTTGAGGGTATGAGAATATATGGTTATTTTCCTATTGGGTTATCCTTTATTTAAACTTATTTTTTTACCCTGCTTCCATCCCTTGTTTTATTAAAAGTGACTTTCCCACCTGCAGGATGTATGAGATATGTATTGCTATAAACGTTTTTCTCTAAGTCACTTTAGAGTTATTTCCCTTATTTTTGGGCGTCAGGGGTGTATTATTTTGTTTGTAGGTTTATAGAATAGGTGATTTGGATATTCTTATGTTATTAGTATCTGGTACCTTTAGTTCTAAATGGTTATAGTATATAAAAAGGATTTTCTTCATTTTTTAGGAATTTCAAGGAAGAACTACCAAGGACTGATAAAAATATATTTTGATATATATTTCATGTTTATATATAAAAGATGAAAATCTTAATAAGAGTTCCTTCCCCTTTTCAAATGGTCTCAGGTTCACAACTCTAGATCCTGTTCAAATAGTCTATTTTGCTCAAAAATTTTATCAGGAATTTATGTATTAATCTCTCTGATTCTTTAGTTGCTAGTAGTTCAGAAATCGTCGTGATTTTGATCTTATTTTCGTTTAGTTCATTTCTTAGTTCATTCCTTTCTTCTTTATGTTTGTTACAGTGCCAAAAAAACGTGATCTATTGTTTCATTTTCTTTATAATTGGGACAGGTTGGAGATATATTTTTTTTCATAATACTGATGTTTCCGTTTAGTTTGGTTGTACCTAGTCGTAGTCTTGTTATTGTAACGACTTCAATTTTACTATGGCCATATAGTTTGGGTTTTTTAATTGGTTCATTTATTATAGTACGTAATACATTGTTTTGCCCTACCTCGTTCCATGTTTTTATCCATTTATTGTCTATGGCTTTATTTATTAGAGAATATGCTTCTTCTTTAGATAAATTTACTTCACACTGAATTGTTTCATGTTTTAGTGCCTTTTTTGCTAATTTATCGGCTTTTTCATTTCCTGGAATGTCTACATGGGCTGGTACATATTCGAATTTTACGGGGGTTCCTTGATTTTTAAGTGATTGTACTGAGTTTAGAATAGAGTTAAGTACTGTGGTTCGTGTACTGTTTTTAGTTTCTATCGATTGCAGCGAGGATAGGCTGTCTGTTAAAATTACGGCCCCTTGCTCAGGTTTTTCTTGTTCAATAATTCTTAGTGCTAGACCTATTGCTATTAATTCACTAGAGTATACTGAACAATTATCAGTTAGTCCTACGGATATTGCTATATTATTCTCTGAAGAATAAATCCCTAGTCCTACTCTATTGTTATCAGGATTTTTAGACCCGTCCGTATAGAATTGAGGTATGTTTTTATATTTATCATCGATAATAGCTAAAGCTATTGCCATAGCTGCTGTTGGATTTTCTTTTTTATTTGTCGCGTTTAAAATATCTGTGCTAATATTTGCTTGGCCTAGTAGTCATGGATTAGGGGAAATTTCTTCGATTTGGATGTTTTCTAATTTGTATTCTTTTATTAAATCGTTAGTTACATTACTAAATGGTGGTTTTTTATGACCATATAATTTATTTCTATATTTAGTGTCCTTGGCGTCTATTACTATTTGATTGGGCGGGAAGTCTGTTCCTAGTGTTTGGGTTCGAGCCCAATATTTTAGAATTAATTTCTCTCTTCTTAACTTAAGTGGTAATTCACCGCTTTCTGCTAGTAGACTAATCGTTGGAGTGTTTTTAATTGCTCCTAGCGCTATTCTTAAAGCTTTATGCTGAATTATGTTTAGAGTTTTTAGTGCGTTATCGGAAGCTGAATTATATAATTGGCATCCGTAATCTATTTTGGACCTAATTAACGCCTTGTCGAGTGTGAGGACTGTATTTTTATTTGATCCTAATTTATTTCCTGATACGAATACTAGTGTAATTAGAGCCCTTTTGCAGTTTTCTTTTATATTATTAATATGAGGTACCCATGACAGTTTTTGGTCGAAAATCATTCCTAGGTATCTCGTTTGTTTTACATATTCTATTTTTGTATTTCCTAGATAGAGGTCTGGTTGTTTATTTCTTCTAGAAAATGACATGGCTATCGTTTTTTCTTTAGATATTTTGAAGCCCCATTTATCAGCCCATTCTTGTATAGAATCTAGTGTTCTCTGAATTATTTTACCATTATTTGTTATATTTAGACCACTTTTCCATATGCTGGTGTCATCAGCGAATTGTCCTATGCGGGCGTGCATTTTATTGTAGCTTTTTGCCTTTAGATGATAGTCTAATTTGTTCAGATATATATTAAATAAGGTAGGTGAGATTACACTACCTTGTGGTACTCCGTTTTCTAGTGAATGTTCGTCTGATAGTATATTATTTATTCGTACTTGAATTTTCTTATCCTGTAAAAAATGGGTAATAAAGCCCTAGGGAGCCGCGCACCTCTTTTTATACGACCCTCATTAACACCTATTGACTAATTGACCAATCAAATTGGGCTCCATCGGCCAGGGTCCCGGATGAAAGGAGGGGGTAGCTGCACTATTGAGTGGCTACTCTGTCCCCCCTACTCATGACGTAGTGATCCCTATTTTTAACAGACAGTGGTTAATGGCTCCTATACTATCTCAACTGTGTGGCTGGGAGGACTCGATGAACCCCAGTAAATTACACATGGATTGTGAAATACAATTTTGGTGGGGTGGAAGCTTACGTCAGCTAGGAAATAAAGACGGGGTATAACTTTGTTACAATACTCGTCGAATTTATTTTAAACAAATTTAAGTCTTTAAAAACATCAAGTTAAATGAATGCACAACCATGGCCTTTATCCAATTCCGTGTACACTATCTAATTTTAAACATAAACTTAGTCCCGTGCAATTGAATAGATTCTTGATATATGAAATCCATTTAAAATCAGCGAAATCACTTTCATGTAAATTCAGCATAAGCTTGTACATTATACTAGACAATTTATTTTCACCTGTAATTAGTTTATACCAAAACATTCTTTTACAAAACTGTACATGTTATTTCTCAATCATATTGGTATTTTCAAACCCCAAAATTTCTAAGGAGTACAAAAGGATTGGGGATATTAATACATCAAACAATTTTAATTGTAGGGTGTTTTTTTTTTTTATATAATCCATACATTGCTTTTTGCAACTGCCATTATAATGAAACAGCAGTCCTAGAAACAAGTAGCTGTCGTGTGTTTGCAACTCTTCACCAAAAAGAGTAAAACGAATATTTTGTGCAATTACTTTTCCTTTTTTCAAAGATAACAACTTTAGTTTTATTGAGATTAACTTTTAGTTTCCAAATAGTACAGTCAGTTTCAAATTCACGGAAAGCATTCTGTAGACCTTTAGCTGTTTCTGACATAACAACTATGTCATCTGCATATAGCAGAATAAATAATTTAACAAATATACCTATGCATTCTTGAAATAAATTATCAATATACTGGAGTTGGTCAACATTACTTTGCATGAAAAATTCTTCTAAATCATTTGAATATATTGAGAACAAAAATGGGGAGAGATTTTTACCCCGACGTGACATATGAAGATTTAGTGTTTGCATACAGATTAATTATAGCATTAAATATCTGTGATATTATTCTTTAATAATTTCTTCCATAAACCTTCCCTCCAAACAGTATCAAACGCCTTTCTGAAATCAATGAATGAACAGAATAGCTTTTTACTTTTTGAAAAGTATATAGATATTAAAGCATGAAGGATAAATATATTTTCAGTTGTAGAGTAGCCTTTCCTAAAACCAGCTTGAACATTAGAACAAGAAGTCTATTGTCTACTATTACGGAATTAGATAATCAGTTTTGACCACATCGGCCTTTGAAAAAAATTGAAACTTAAAGCGTTTCACCGTGTTTCTTTCTTCTTTACATATACAATTAATA
>NW_018405305.1:12433-17088 GCF_002113885.1 Mizuhopecten yessoensis
TGCAAACTGGTCTATCAGTTTTAGCTTTGAAAAACTTAATTAAAGATATTTACAATACTCAAAAATACATTGCTGTAGGTAATGGTGAAAATTATCTCACTAATTTTAAAAGGGAATGGAAAAAATGGGAAAGATTACTGCAGGCCATATAAATGAAATGTAAATTAATTATAATAATATAGTACCAATGTAATTCCTGTTAAAGGTAGCCTATGTACAAAAATTTACACAATATTGAACAATAAGCCCTTGCCAAATCCTTCGACACCTCTCCAACCTTCCTTTTCTTTCTTGTCCCTCTCTCTCTCTTCATTACTCTTTTCTTTCCTATATCTTCTCCTAAAACAATACAATGGTACATAACACCTAATATCCTGGTTTCAACATGTGAAAATAGTCAAACTGTTTTGGGTTTTTTTGGGGTTTTTTTTGTATTTGTTTGCTTCTCAACTACAATGCATACAATATTATTCTATGTATCTTGTTTCAAACTTACAAAGAAAATAATTGTTTTTCTACATTGGTACCCAAATCGATGTAATAATATAAGAATGTCAAAAAAATGTCAAGACAAACAAAAAACTTGTGTGAAAATTAAGAATGTGAGACTGAAATATGATGTGTTATGTTTAATGTACTGTTGAAAAAAAGAAAAAAGAAAAATGTAAAAAAAAAAATAATAATGAGATATATTTACAAAATTATCGATAATTAATTACGTATTGAAATAGATGGGCATTTATATGGAAAATATGAATATATGTTTGAATTAATGATATGGCTGAATGTATAAACTCATTATCTTCTGATGTAAGTAATTTCAGACTAATAAATCCTACTACATTATATTTTTCATAAAAATCTAGTCTGAAATCAGAAAAGATATAAAGCATATACGCCTCTGTGCAGAATAAATGGATAGATATGGTAGCCTCTCAATTCCGTCTTTGCGTATTGCAGAGTTATTGGGAGCAGGTATTGATTGTTACGTCACTTGCTTGAGAGGGTAACGTCATCAGTTTTTGAGAAAACGACGTTATTTTCTCGCACAAACCAATGACGTAACAATCAATACCTGCTCCCAAGAGAAGATAACTCTGCAACACGCAAAGACGGAATAGATGATATCGCGACCAGTGGAACTCTTCAAATAGGAGGGGATTTAACTGTACTCGCTGGGGCAACGGATATATAAACAACATGGCAGCGCCAAAACATTCAGATACGAATTTCCACGAACTTCCATGTAATGAATTGGGTAATATTTTAAAGTCAAAGGGTATCACCTACTCCAAATAATAAAAAGGGGGAGCTAGTACACCTATGATAGCAAGCAGACATGTTAAATTGGCAAGATATTGAAAAAGAGGACGAAGCTAAAGCGTCACAGTTGTGACGGACCGTCAGCGGCGTACAGAGTTGTGTATTACCTTTATGTAAATGAAACGTCAGAAGGCTTGTTTTGGACACAAAATTTGATTGGAATGTCATTACTAAATGCATTTGTTGTGACCTCTATTCTTGTGAGTATTTTTTGTTGGTTCAGTACAGTGAAGGTGAGGCATATTGTTTACACATGGCAGATTGTGTTGCCCCCGTATCCTCGCATTCTCTCGCGAGACTTGTGCATTTTCCGGCAAGAACTCTTCTAGGGGGAGTAACTCATGGATGGTCGCGATAACAAGTATTGTTTGGAGAAGCAAGCAGTTTGACTTAGTGTTTTACGTTTTGCACGGTTGGTGGATTTTTTCTTCAAAATTTTAACCAACACAAACACATTTCGTATTTCGTTATGTGTGAAATAGCAACTATGAAGGCAACCTTTAGTATGCTGATCAGCCTGTGATGCCGATCAAGGCAGACATAAAAAGGAATGAAATATTCGGGGGTTTTTTTTATTATACCATCATACGCTATGGGAAAAACACGCAAAAATACCGTTGTTTTAAACAAATAATCATGTTTTCCTTTTAAGACTGATTGCAATTCAACTCAAACGCACCTTACACAACATCCCAAATATCTACCTTTACAAACGCATCCCAAATATCTACCTTTACAAACGCACCTTACACAACATCCCAAATATCTACCTTTAAAAACGTACCTTACACAACATCCCAAATATCTACCTTTACAAACGCACCTTACACAACAAGTGCTGTGGTTTTTGTATTCGTCAATTCTTTAGATGTATACGTTTTAATTTCATTTCCGTTTTGAAACAAATGTTAAGTAAAGTTAATCATAAATAACAGATTGTACAAAACCCGCCCACATCATTTCTAATCACATTTCGCCGGGTTATTGTCTTTCAAGCTAACTATATACTATGTTTTATCCGTGTCAGTAACGTTTAGTTTTGTAATCGTACGAGTAGTTACTTATCTATTGCATCTTAAAATAGGTGAAAGGTAAATGCACGAGCAGACAGACGCTCTACCACCTGGTCAGACAGATGCTCTACCAACTGGTCGTCGACGATCGACCCAGTCCAGTTCCGCTACATATGTCGTTTTGATGAAGAAAAAATACAAAAATACATATATGCATACATGATATAAAAAGGAACACTGTCTCCATTTTACGCATTTTTTTTTTATAAAAATCATATCAAAACACAAACAGGATAGAATGGAAAAATCATTTCAAAGCACAAAAACGACAGAATGGAAAAAACAAGAACGACAGAACGGGGAAAAAACAAGAACGAAAAATTCTATAAAACACAAGCTTTAAGTCCGCGGTGAGACTTTGTTGGCAGTAGTGTGTATATATCGCCCACTCTCACATATCGTGGCCATTAACCGAAAATCATGTCGTACGATCCTTCCAACGCCTATACGTCAAAACTTTAGTTCACTGTTTCAACATTGATATGTTTTACAAAAACAAAAACAAAAAAAAACGTACGGTAAATTTTTCATACATGCCATTATACTCGAATAGTCGTTATCGTGTCACTTTTTCTGGTACAAAAAGCTTTCCATTTTTTTCAGTTAAGTTAAAATTCATATGTTTTCTTTCATAGTTTAAGTTTACTTTTGTCTAAACAAAACTTGATTAATTCAATATCAATAATTTAAGCTAAAACAATATTTTTTAGCGATTATCTACTGTCGCAAAATGTCTTGCCAGATACGTTACTAAACAAAACACCCATAATACAAGCATTTATTATCGGTGAATACAAGTTTAAAATATCCTGGTATATTGACTAAAGGTATCTTATATCGCATATAAATCAATCGACATTAATTCCTTAAGTATATAGGCCTATCAAGTATCCTGCATGAAACTCGATATTCGTGGTTTGTCCGTTAAAATTTCAGCAGATACGTCACCTGTATTTGTCTAATAAAGCTGTACTTCTTACACGATAAAACTGAAGTCTAACATTGTTGTACAATGTGTAAATTTAAAGCGAATACCGAGTGAATTTAATTTTGCTGACGTAAACAGTTTTGCCGACCAGATACGTTGTAAATGGTTCTATAATCGTAGCTTCTAACAAAGATACTCTAGATTCTGGTTTTGTTTCGTGGGATATTGATGGGAACAATGTAATTAGACCTTTTACAAACTGTACTTGCATCAGGTGGCTTAGTTTTCAAGGGGAACATTTTCAAATCTTGGGAAATCCAAAGGCATGAATGCACATATAATAATGGTTAATTTGTGTACGTTATTGTAGATGTTCAAATAAATTTAACTACTATAAAGGATTTTAAAGAACTAATTAGTGAAAAGCTATGAAAGAAAAGGATGGATATGTGAGGATAAGGGATCACATCACTTGGAAAACATGTAACGTGTAAATGTTCACTTTGATCACGTTTCTGTTTTGGTGCATTAATTTCCCAGATAAAATCGACTTGGTTATGTGAACATTTGAGATAGGCGCATATAGGTCATCACAAGCACGGACTTAGATAACCTAATTCCGTGTCACAAGTGATCATTTCATTGATGTAGCACGAGTGTAACACTTGACCAATACAATGTGTAACGTATCTGTTTAAGTTTTGAATGGGAGTAACGAGTGAAAAAAAGTGACATGTACGCTAGCGTACAAACTTTTTTGCAGTATAAGTTAAAGCCTCATTGATGTTGTTCTCGGATCCTGTCCGATCCTGTACATCGTTGAATCCGGTATATCGTCGCACCAAGAAAAATACTTCAACAGTGAACGTCGGACAAAAAAATCACAACGTGCAATGTCGGCGGCCGTAACCCAGCAGTATTTGCAGCTGTTTGACGATGATTTGTTTGACGGTAAGATATGTAGATTTAGTATGATATGTGTAAACTCAGGTGTTACTGTGTCATGTTGACTAAAGTTCGTCCCTCCACTTTTCTGCTTTATTCAGTTATTGTGTTTCAGTTGATGTACCCTGGTTGGTGTCATCGGTTTTCGAGGGCGCGTCTAATTACCCAATACTACCCAATAGTCCAATACCACCCAATACTACCCAAAACCACCCAATACTACCCAATACTACCCCATACGATCCAGTTATGAACCAAATACTTCTTTATTACTGTGAAATATCACCTTTGTAGACGTTATTTACTTCCATCTGCCATATTTTATCGGGAAATATGCGATTTGGTGCCGAAAACATCACCGAATTGCCGTGACTATGACCCAATAC
>NW_018405305.1:17782-25514 GCF_002113885.1 Mizuhopecten yessoensis
ATAGTAGACAATAGACTTCTTGTTCCAATGTTCAAGCTGGTTTTAGGAAAGGCTACTCTACAACTGAAAATATATTTATCCTTCATGCTTTAATATCTATATACGTTTCAAATGGTAATTTTGGGGTTTGAAAATACCAATATGATTGAGAAATTACGTGTACAGTTTTGTTAAAGAATTTTAAACATACGTAGCTCCACAGCAAATATAATGGTCTATGGTGAAACGGGTAGGTACTCGTTGGATATTGAAATTAAATCTAGAATGATAATGTTTTGGTATAAACTAATTACAGGTGAAAATAAATTGTCTAGTATAATGTACAAGCTTATGCTGAATTTACATAAAAATGATTTCGCTGATTTTAAATGGATTTCATATATCAAGAATCTATTCAATTGCACGGGACTAAGTTTATGTTTAAAATTAGATATTGTACACGGAATTAGATAAAGTCCGTGGTTATGCATTCATATAACTTGATGTTTTTAAAGACTTAAATTTGTTTAAATAAATTTGACGAGTATTTAGTAAGAGTAGATTTACTTTTCACGACCATGTATCTTTAGTATATATTGGAACAAATCTATATTTATACATATTATATCGATAGTTGTTATAAATAAAAAAAAATCCGTAGAATGTTCATGTACGTCAGTCAATACGTTTATAACGTTCATTGCATAATAAAATTATTTAAACATTTGTTCTAATTTAGTTGACTACAAGTAATTTTGGGGGAAATCCTCTATTTGCCAATTCTATTCAAAATTTATCTCCGTTTTCGTCGTCATTGCATATCCAATATATATATATATATATATATATAGAATAAAAACAAATTTTTCAGATCTATTTGTTAGGTAGGGGAGTATTTGACAAGTATTTAGTAAGAGTAGATTTACTTTTCACGACCATGTATCTTTAGTATTAGATACATTAAAATACATCACCTGTAAACAAATAGATCAAATTAATGATGTCTTTAAAAAAACAATAACAATGGTGATTTTTTATATATATATATATATATAGTTAAGTCAAGTCAAGTCAATTTTGTTTATTATAGTGTCATATATCACAATTACATCGTACAAGTATATAGTTACACAGTATAAACACATATAGTTACATAATTTATAATATCATAATTTTGTTAAGAACAGCTATTATACATAATACATTAATAAATTAAAACAAACTATCACATGTGCCAATCCAGAGAGCAGGTGATTGGGACAGCCCCTACCTAACAAACTCCTGGATTTTGTCCTTACATATTACATACTATAATAGTTAAAAGGTTTCTTTTATATTTACTGCCTTAAAACATGATGTCTTTAAAAAAACAATAACAATGGTGATAAATAAAATGAATAATTTCCTAGTTCTACATTGTAGTGAAATTTAGATTTCCAAGGGTTGGGGAGCCCCCTTCCAGCGAGGTCTGCTAAATTCACACTAACTAGTAGCTAATTATATTTAAACGGAAGATTATTTTCATAAAAAAATGTTTCTGATTGACACCTGGTATCATATTTAACAAATGCATTAAATAGAAAATGTAATTGTATATGATGTTCAGCCTAAAATGGCTTACAAGACACTGTTTAAAATTATAACTAATCACATAGACTGCTACGTCTTCTGTACATATTATATAAGTGGTTTGCAAGTGGAATTTGTAATTCCTCGGAAGACATTATAAAATTAAATTATAATATATATATTTACCTGTAACTGTGATTTAGATCACGGACTTAGATGTTAAATAAAATTGCAACATCACGGTATCTACCATGTATCTATAGAGATCACATTTACTTGAGATGGCCAACGAGTTGAATAAAGTATATGTGTATACAGTATCTCTTGGAGTCGAATCAAGTTTTCATGTCATTTAGTATTTTGCTTTCGGATGATCAAAGACGTATATATTACGTAATGTAATATATACGTCTCTGGATTGATGTATAAGAAGCGTAACGTAATTCCTTTTATTAATCTATTTAATTTTTACATTACTTAATGACAACCTACTCGTCTACCCTTCATAAGATTGGTCAGGGAACTATATATGGAAAAAATATCTAGCTTGTCCAAAACAGACTATCTGTGAGTTAATCAAGTAATTGAAAGGACTTCGAATCATATACAATCCATATACTTTTTGAATTTCGTAGTATTTGAGTATCTAATTTAACTGAAGGTTCTTCTCCAGCATTGTTATATAATTGATACTGTTATGTTTAACAAAATTGAATAACTAACATTTATGAAAAGTAATTTAAAATTTTCTAAATATTTCCTGCTAAATTTATATATATGATCTTAATAACACCATTTTATGACATGAATAGAATTAATATAGTATCATGTAATTGCAATTCTTTTATCAAATATATCTTATACCCGATAATGATACTTAAATGTATCTAATTAAATATATATATTCATCAATGTATATATAATAATTAATAGTTTTCTGCCCGATCCTGCCCGTTCCTGTAAATCGTCGAACCCCTAGTCACGGCATTTCGGTGATGTTTTCTGCACCAAATCGCATATGTCCAGATAGGATGTGACATATAGAAGTAAATAACTTCAAGAAATGCGATATTTCACAGTAATAAAGAAGTATTGGGTTCATAACTGGATCGTATGGGGTAGTATTGGGTGGTATGGGGTAGTATTGGGTCATAGTCACGGCAATTCGGTGATGTTTTCGGCACCAAATCGCATATTTCCCGATAAAATATGGCAGATGGAAGTAAATAACGTCTACAAAGGTGATATTTCACAGTAATAAAGAAGTATTTGGTTCATAACTGGGTCGTATGGGGTAGTATTGGGTAGTATTGGGTGGTATTGGGTAGTATTGGGTAATTAGACGCGCCGGTTTTCGACGGTGTAAGAGCAAAATCGCTTTTTACCTACCATGTCAAATAAATTTACTCCAAGCCTTACCAGTTAAGTCATTTACTATTATGGCCCTAATTCTAATATCACTCAGGCATGGCCTGGAGAGAGCGAAGCTCGTACATTTGTTTCGATAATATAGTATAATTTTTGAATCATAACATTACCCATTTTAATACATACAAAATGTAGGCCTACCTGTATTTTTTAATTTCTTAATATACTTGAATCTGTTGCTGGGCAAAATCATCCATTTTGAAAACAGGCATTGCCTGAAACGAGTGAAGCGTCTAAATGCTGTTTTTTTAATCTTATTTTCTAAATAACATTATTTAAAATAATATCTATTTATTTGTTTTATAGCGATAAAGTAATTAATGTAAAATTAATAATAAGTAAAGAAAATCATTCGAATGAATTATGCAGTCCAAGAGAAAACACAAATGTATTTGGTACTGTTGCATTTAATTGCCCCGTCTATGGCCTCAGCGTAATGTTGCAGAAAGAGTGAGGCCCAGTAGAGGGACTTCATATTTGAAGATGTATTGTTTATCAAATATAACTGTTATTATCTGTTATTATAAAAGTTAAGTATATTGTTGATAAAATTCAAATTTTATTTTCCGACATGATATACTTTGCCTGATCCCTCTAAATCGTGTAAAAAGAGAATCACAATAGCCCAAGCATATCCGGATTTCCATCTGGTTTGGTAGTTACTATATACTTCCGGTTTGGATGGAGAGAAGAAAAGACTGAAAATTTGAAAGAAGCTTCAGTTTCTATAATTTTTAATGTCATGAATTTACATAACCACAGAAAAAAATTATCAAATAAAGAGATATTTTTGAGAATGTATAGCAAAGCTAAACAGCATCGTAAAAATAGGGCCGCGGTAACTCTAGCTCTATGCTAGCTACTTCCATGACGAAGGATTTTGGAAGCATAGTATTTCGACGTTACCATGACTTCAATTGTTCTTACATGTTACCGGAAAATAGCTTCGCTTCTTGCGCCTTTGGCGCAAGAAGAGCTGCGCTCTTATAAAAGATCGATTATAATATTTGATAATACACCGCTAGAAAATGTCAACAAACATGGCGACTGCCTTACTTGTGTGCTTGCGTACTATGTCATCAGTATTCGACGGTCATGCTTTCCACTGTATGGTGGCAAAATAGGACAGAAAAAAAGTTAACTCGAACGTGAACTGTAACTATATCTGTTTGAGGCGAATAAATCTCATTAACTTCAGAAATTAACATGGAAAAGTCATTTTAAACAGTTTAAAACAGTTCAAAGATTTTTCGATGTTAACTTTTTGTTTTCATAGCAAGGAAAAGTTACTGCTCAGCCCTCTCCCTGGTACGATATTGACAGAAGAAATTGTCACCAATTATTTTTCCTCTTTGTTGACTTTTTACCTAAAATAAGGGAAAATATATTTTATTTATGTCTCCGAATAAAAGGAAATGAACTTATCCAACAAGATGTCGTTATGGAAGCAAACTAAAATTCTGCGAATCGCGTACGCAATGATAAGCTGACATCTCTTGGCTTACATACATTTTTTTCCGAACTGAGTCTCCGCCCACATTTGTCACATGATTTTGAAGGAGCTGTATGACAGCAAAGCAGACGAGAAGTCACAAACACTTTCAGGCTAATTTCATGGGTTTTTAAAGGTGTTAAACTTGGTGTAATTTTGGAATTATGCAAAAAGGGTTTAAACACTACGTTGCGGTAAAAATAGAAGTTACTTACAGTACAGATCATCATTTTCCTAAAAAAAAAAAGAGAATTGTTGCAAGTGTGCCGGCGTCAAAACATAGCCTCCGTGATCACCCCTGACATGACCCGCAAGCGCGCGTGCGACCTGGAAATAAACGACCGTCAAAAACAGATGACCGTCGAAAACTGAACACGGGAGGATAATGTTTAACATTATCAGGTTTGTCACAACGGTGCATATGGGTAATAATCCTGCATTTGGGTAACAGTTACCCATTTGAGTAACAATTTTATTACTGAAATGGGTAATAAAGTGAAATAAAAACATACGAAGTTCTTTTACACATTATGAACAAAAAAGGGCGTAATTCTTTCAACATAATCAAATACTTTGATCGGCGAACTTCAGGCCAATATCCCTTACCTGTGCTAGGCTAGAACAATGGGAGACTGACTGGCAAATGAACTTCAATGCCAACAAATGTTGTATAATCAATGTAACCAAAAATAAAGTCCCATTTAAGTTCGGTTACCAGCTTCATAACACGCTGCTGGATAACCTACCAGCTAGCAAGTACTTAGGGGTTACTCTAACGGATGACTTCAGTTGGGGTAAACACATCCACTCCGCTGTAAGTAGTTTATCAGTCAAAAGTTGGAGGGTAAAGGGGGTTCGAACGGTCTCGGGAAAGATCTCAACACCATGAAACAAGTGTTGGACGCTACAATTGACAGATACCAGAGCCTCTCTGACACTGTCGTGGAGATGGAATCCCGGGCTACAAGGGACACCCTATTATTCTTTGGGGTACCTGAGTGTAGTGAGGGCGACGAGGAAAACACAATGGAGACCAATCTGGTTACTGAAAACGGAGATTTGAACACAAACAACACAGCTACAGAAGAGAACAACACGAAATCGGAGAACAACGACAGACACTCGCGTGACGAACATTGTATTGAGCCCGTCCTGAAATTGTGCCGAGAAAATTTAAAAATAGAAGAGAACATTCTAATAGTAGATGCGCAACGGATGGAAGCGAAAACTGAAGGGAAAGTACGGCCAATTATTGTAAAATTCCATTTGTTGGCACAGCGTGAAAAAGTGCTGAAAAATTCTAAACTTCTCCGAGGTACCAATATTTTTATCAACGAGCAATTCCCCAAATGTGTCCAGGAGATGAGAAACAAATTGTGGCCGTTACGCAAAATAGCACGAAACAACAATAAGAAAGCGGTCCTTGTAAAGGACAAACTGTATATTGATGGTTTATTATACCTACTAAACCTGCAAAGACCGCGAAAGACCGACGGAACCCAAACGCAAAATAGGACCACACGGAGAATGGCACTTTACGTATTATATCGTGGAATGTTAATGGAGGGCTAGGTAACAAAATACAAGACCATGTGTTTAAAAATTATATTTCCACATATGACATAATTTTCCTGACAGAATGCTGGATACCAAATGATTTTTCCCTAGATGTTAGTGGTTTTTATGTATTATGTATACCAAGAACATTGACACATTGTACACAAGGAGGAGGTATTGTTATATTAATACGAGAAGATATAAGAGACTATGTTACAATAGATAAAGTATTATATGACTCGATTGTATGGTTTAAACTAGATAAGGCATTGTTTGAAGATAACAAAGATGTGTTTATGGCAGGAGGGGATCTCCCGCCCAGTAGATCTAATTATTATACTTATTACAATTGTGATTTATTTTTTGAACTTGAAACTTCTGTAGCAGAATACTCAAGTGTGGCTAATATACTTTTGATTGGTGATTTTAACAGCAGAACTCGAAGCGATGATGATTTTATTAAAAATGATGATTTAGATAAGAACTTGCAGCCACATGTTCAGAATTTTTTTAATTATGAAAAACGATGCGAGTTTCGGTAAACGTAATAATCCAGACAAGGTACTAAATGAATACGGTACACGTTTGTTAAATGTCTGCAAGGCTACAGGTCTTAGGATCATGAATGGAAGAGACCTGCAATTTTTTTCAAATGATTACACTTTCAATGGTGCAAATGGCATGAGTGTAATAAACTACCTTATTGTGACTCCTGTATGTATATATACCATGTATTATCAAATTTATTGTATGTAGTTTTACTGAATATTCTGACCACGCACCTTTACATATTGAGATACAACCGACTCGATCACTGGATAATCTGATAAATGATGATATAGCTGGATAGCGCAGGCCTAGATACAAATGGGACGAAACTAGTAGAGAACAGTGTTTAATTGCTGTAAGAGAGCGAATTGATAATATTAATGAGGCCGCAGGTATCGAGGGTGTGGCTACACAGGATACTGTAAATAAGTGTTGACAATTTTACGCTTGAGTTACTACAAATACTATCACCATTTACAACTGTGAGGTCACGCGGGTCAGCACGTGTAGCGAGGTCAACTGACGAGTCCATTCAGCCTAAACTACACTGGTTTGATGAACAGTTACACGCCCTCCGGGGACGTTACCTATCGGCCTTGTACATTTTTAATAGAGACAAATGTTTTACAAATCACGAATTATTGGTGAGAAAGAAGCGAGAGTATAAATGCGCGGAGGCGAAATGTAAGAGACAATATATGAAGCTCGAAGGGGATATGATGGAACATTTACGGAAAACAAATCCGAGATATTTTTATAAAAAGTTTTCAAGTAAAAAACATGTGACTCCACCAGTGACGATGGAAGTTTTTTTCAATCATTTCAAGGATGTGGCCACTAAGCCAGAATTGGCTGGTAATAACCCACAGGATACTTTAAATGAAGACATTGATGACTCTTCGCCTGTTTTCGACGAACTAGACTGCGTTATAACTACAGAGGAGATCAGAAGTGCTATTAAACGCTTAAAAAGAGAAAAGGCCCATGGTTTAGACGGTCTTTTAAATGAATATTTCATCGAAGCTAGTGACCTTCTATTACCTGCTTTGAAGACTATTTTTAACAATGTATTTAATTCCGGATGTTTCCCTGAAGACTGGTCGACCGTGATGGTTGTACCTGTGTTTAAAAAAGGGGATAAGCGAAACCCGAACAATT
>NW_018405305.1:26964-27071 GCF_002113885.1 Mizuhopecten yessoensis
ATAATTACCGATGTCCAGTTTGGTTTTCGCCTAGGAACTAGTACAGCTGATGCAATTTTTGGGCTTCATACTATCATTACAAAATCCTTAAATGTTAGTAAACGTTT
>NW_018405305.1:35124-37222 GCF_002113885.1 Mizuhopecten yessoensis
CTATTGGACTTTTTAACATAAATTCTATTTTTGCAGGGGCCTGCACATACATGGCAAGAGCTGGGCAACAACAATGTCATGGCGACGCATTGTTGGCCGACACCCTCTAATAACATAACTAAATATATCTCATATTAAATAAAATTCTAATTATGTTTATTTAGAATGCAATCAACAATTATCAATTGTAACTGTTTTACTCTTCCACTAGGGCCATTTTACAGTAAGGCCGTTTTAACCTAGATTCAATAGGACGTAAAACACAAACAAACCAAACCTTTGGCAAAAATAATAAAAATGTCCTTCCACTTCACAAGATTCTGTAAGGAAGATGACAGTATACTCTCTCAAATGTCCCATAGCCAAGCGACAAATAAAGGTTACAATTTCATCACATCACTGTACAGGTAAACAATACAAATCTCTCACTCAGTCAAAGCTTCTAATTCAGAATGGGACACGTTTAAGTCACATTGTGTTTAAAGTAAAACTTTGATGCATACATTTTTACAAACTCATGAATTTTGTTGAAGATATTATGTTCATAAGAATCACATCAGGGATGTCATTATAAGCTGGTTGCTGGTGCTGACAGTTTGATTACTGTTCGTCGCCTGTATCCCGACTCAGTGGCAGGTAGCAGGACAGCCTGTAACTATTTTTGAAAGATTTAAGGAAAAGAGTTAAAATTGGTGCATATATTGTTATATAGAATTAAATCAGTCAATTAAATTACCAACTGAAAAAATGGAGTGTAATTTTCTGAATCTGTGAAGTAAAATGATTTATGCTATACAATAATGCCATTGTTTCCTATACAATAATGCCATTGTTTCCTTTACAATAATGCCATTGTTTCCTATACAATAATGCCATTGTTTCCTTTACAATAATACCATTGTTTCCTATACAATAATGCCATTATTTCCTATATGATAATGCCATTGTTTCCTATACAATAATGCCATTGTTTCCTATACAATAATGCCATTGTTTCCTTTACAATAATTCCATTGTTTCCTTTACAATAATTCCATTGTTTCCTTTACAATCATACCATTGTTTCCTATACAATAATACCATTGTTTCCTATACCATAATACCATTGTTTCCTATACATTAATACCATTGTTTCCTATACAATAATGCCATTGTTTCCTTTACAATAATACCATTGTTTCCTATACAATAATGCAATTGTTTCCTATACAATAATGCCATTGTTTCCTGTATCCTATACAATAATGCCATTGTTTCCTTTACAATAATACCATTGTTTCCTATACAATAATGCCATTGTTTCCTGTATCCTATACAATAATGCCATTGTTTCCTGTTTCATATACAATAATGCCATTGTTTCCTTTACAATAATGACATTGTTTCCTATACAATAATGCCATTGTTTACTGTATCCTATACAATAATGCCATTGTTTCCCTTACAATAATACCATTGTTTCCTATACAATAATGCAATTGTTTCCTATACAATGATGCCATTGTTTCCTGTATCCTATACAATAATGCCATTGTTTCCCTTACAATAATACCATTGTTTCCTATACAATAATGCCATTGTTTCCTATAAAATAATGTCATTGTTTCCTTTACAATAATGCCATTGTTTCCTATACAATAATGCCATTGTTTCCTATGGCCAGGTTATGTTGGAAGCCAGTTGTTTTTCTTTGTGAGCTTTATTTCTTAAATATGTACAGTGGTTAAAAAGCAAAAAAAATGTTTTAATGTTTTATGTTCCATTGTTAGGTGACGTAGCCGCTACATCCAGACGCCCCGTGAATTGTAAGAGTAACGGGACGAGTAAGAAAGGTGTACAGAAGAGGCGCAAACAGATGAAAAAGCAGCAAAAACGCCGACAAGAGGAAAACTTAGTCATGAAAAATAAGTTGTTTGTTAAATCAACAGTAGGTTAGTACCATTTATATAAGGTCAGCTAATCAACAGTAGGTTAGTACCATATATATAAGGTCAGCTAATCAACAGTAGGTTAGTACCATTTATATAAGGTCAGCTAATCAACAGTAGGTTAGTACCATATATATAAGGTCAGCTAATCAACAGTAGGTTAGTACCAT
>NW_018405305.1:40819-48577 GCF_002113885.1 Mizuhopecten yessoensis
GAGGCCACTTGTAATTATATCAACAATAATTACATCCAGACAACCAGGTATTTTTTATATTTACATATTTTTCTTTTTTAAGACATATTCTTACAAAAACCATTTGCCCTGCCTCAAAATACATTTCAGGCGGCCATTTTGTTTGTTTACATATTCCTACACCTGAAACAGGCAGTTGTAATTATAGTCGAGCAGTTGTAATTATAGCCTATATAATTACACTTGCCCTCTAACACTGTTGTAATGGGACGGCGCGGGGGCAAATGTAAATATATATGTAATGTCAGCTAATCAACAGTAGGGTAGTACCATATATATAAGGTCAGCTAATCAACAGTAGGTTAGTTCCATATATATAAGGTCAGCTAATCAACTGTAGGTAAATAAATTTCTTATGTTGGTTTCTATAAATTTATTGCTTTGAAGACAATAAATTTGTCACGTACTTGTTATGATTTGTAATAAATCATAATATTTCCCCACATATTCCTAAAATTGTCATTTTTGCATATTAATTAGCGGCATTTTACTACAGGTCATATCCTTACGCCCCATCTGATATGGTAAACAAAACACATATGCATACAGAACATGTCAATTTCCTTGGAATATTTTTTATTGTGGTAGAAACAGGTCACACAAACTCGTGGTTGTTGTAACTTTTGAAAAATAACTAACTTGAGTGAAAGAAATATCATATACAACAACCACTCGTTGTGTAACCTCTATTTATACATATAAATAATTTTCAAAACATATTTTCTTTGGCTTTCCAACTTTAAAGCAGGTACAAGTGAATTTTTGTTACTTGATTACCAGCCAGATTTGCAAATATTTTATAAGGCTAATTTAATTTTAACAACAACCCTGTCCAAACCTTTCCTTGAAATAAATAAAGCTCACCTGACCGAACCTTTCCTTGAAATAAATATAGCACACCTGCCCGAACCTTTCCTTGAAATAAATATAGTTAACCTGCCGGAACCGTTCTTTCCTTGAAATAAATATAGCTCACCTGACCAAACCTTTCCTTGAAATAAAAATAGCTCACCTGCCCAAACTTTTCCTTGAGATAAAAAAAGCTCACCTGTCCAAACTTTTCCTTGAGATATGTATAGCTCACCTTCCCAAACTTTTCCTTGAGATATGTATAGCTCACCTGCCCAAACTTTTCCTTGAGATATGTATAGCTCACCTGCCCAAACCTTTCCTTTAAAACGCTACATGTCTGCTTATTGGCCATCTTGAGAACAGTAGGGTGGGGCCCAATAGGGGAAATTGAGGTCAATCCTAGCCTAAAATCCTTCTTCTGTACAATTTGAGGGATTTGAACCCAATTTTGTCTACAACATTCTTGGGCAAGACAAATTCAATTTTGTATAAACAGAAGGTGTGGCTCCCCTGGGGACAGTGAGGCAGGGCCCGTTAGGGAGAACATAGGGATAAATGTTTAACATCCTTTTTCTGCTCTATAAATGGAGAATAGTGTAGAGCATCCTTGGTCATTCAGTTTTGTATTAAAGATGAACAACCACCAAATGCTGTGGCCCCCTGTTTTGCCACAATTTCTCTCCCGGTTCAAATAACATGTTTAATATGTAACAGGATGAGAAATCCTGTTAGGATGAGATATATGAGCCGCTGTCTCATACGAACACTGACTTTTGTTTTAGACGATTGTGGCATATTTAGGCTTATTGATACATTTACCGCTCGGTTAGTTCCCAAATTTTTTGGGGAAAATATTCATTGAGCTTGCTTTTGTATTTTGTTAGCTCACCTGCCCGAAGGGCAAGTGAGCTTATGCCATGGTGCAGCGTCCCTCATCCGTCCGTCGTCTCCATCGTCTGTCCGTGGCAGAAGCATGATGGGATGAAGGGCTACCAAGTTTGTTCAAATAAATGACCTTCATCCAGTCAAATATGTTTAAATCTTTAAACAACTTCTTCTGAATAACCAAGAGGTCAAGGGTGATGATATTTGGCCAGTTACATGATGGGATGAAGGGCTACCAAGTTTGTTCAAATGAATGACCTTCACCAATTTGCAAGGTCACAAGGTTCAAATGAATTACCTTGATTTATATTCCAGGTCACAGGGGTCAAATATGTTTAAAACCTTTAAAACAACTTCTTCTGAATAACCTAGAGGCCTAGGGTGATGATATTTGGCCAGTTACATGCTGGGATGAAGGGCTACCAAGTTTGTTCAAATGAATAACCTTCACCAATTTGCAAGGTCACAAGGGTCAAATATTTTGAAATCTTTAATTGTACAGTCGGTTTCCCACGAGTGCTGTCCACAGTGTGTACACTGCTGTTCTGCTGTGGTTTGGTGTCTCCGTGCTTGGGCGCTTTCATAGACATCAAGTTACTTCTACTACCTCTAGCATCTGCAAATTGGTCAGCGAGCTTTGCCATATCATTCAGTGATGTAGGGATACTTTCCTTCAAGAATAATGCCAGGTCTCTCCCACAACAATATATGAACTGATCCCTAATAATAAGGTCCTTCAAACGCTCGTAGGTCTTATCAGTCTTTGTCATCTCAACCCATCGCTCAAAATAATTGTCTGGTCTCAACGAGAACTGAGTAAACATCTCACCACCTTCTGGTCTTGATGAGCGGAATGCTTTCCTAAAACCTTCTTCTGTCTTCTCAAAACGCTTGAGCAAAGCCTGTTTCAGTTCCTCAAAATTGAGAGCCTGCTCCACTGGAAGCCGGGAAAAAACATCGAGTGCCTTGCTCTTAAGTAGAGCACTAAGGTTCGCTCCCCAATTACCCGGGTTCCAGTTTTGGGCTGTTGCGTACCTCTCAAAATGCTGCAAGTAGGAATCCATGTTGTCCTTGCCATCTTCGAATGGGGAAAGCTTAGGACCGCGCAATCCTGTTCCATCTCGCACCGGTGACCTTACTTGTGATTCCTGCAGTTCTAACTGCCTCTTCTGGTCTTCAGTCTTCAATCTGGCCTGCTCAAACAGCATTTCCTTCTGGAACTTTTCCTTCTCTTGAAGCTCCTGTATCCTGAACTTCCTGGCTTCTTCCCGTTCATCTCTAGCCTTGGCTTGTTCTTCACTCACAAAACTGCGTAATTCCTGACCCTGCAAACCAAGTTCCTTTCCCAACGTTACCAGTTCCTCTAATGTCGCCATGGTATTAGCTATACTAAGACAGCAACATATACACACACAATAAATTAATGCAAATAACACAGCAGACTTACCACAATCCTTGCGAAAGCTTGTATCCCGCCTGAGAAATATGTCGCCTTGCTTACTTGTTTACCTGTACCGACTTGACTTCAAACACTCTGTCCAGACTGCTGTGGAGAAATGGGGAACCTAACCATAGCTAGCTAACCCGGTGAATACCTTTCCAGCATCACCTGATAGAATGCATATCATGACATCAATTCCCGAGCAGACTAGCACCAGTTATCCCACAGCTGCCACCAAATTGTAACTGTAGAACGAGCGACGCAGCCTTACCCGGCAATGACAACACAATAGTATACTCTATACAGTATACATATTTACTTACACTATTTATAAAGATAATGTACAACACAGATTAATATAATACATACTCACTCACACTCACAACACACAAATAAATACAGTATACAGGAAATGTTCTGTCAAATCCAGATCCTCTAATGTAAACTATCCTAAACTCCTCTGGAACTAGAACAAAGTCTACCTCACACCAGCCATGAGTTAGGGTTGCCTATCCCACTGGACAGCGTCAAAACATGCAAGTGTTTACACACGTCCACCATCTAGAAGGGTGGCACAATCTACTGGCACTATAGACAAATTGGGTGGTCTTACACAATAGACCATCGACTTCAGTGGAAGTCCTCCTCTATGCAAAGAAACTGCTGGCTATCTTAGGATATGTTGTACCGCCGCTGTATCACACCCAAATGACCCTGTCATGGTCAGATCTGTCTCGTGTGTCGGCTGGTCTGTACAACAGATGATCCTCCAGATAATCCCAGGGTAGAAAGCTGGCAAAAGATGGAAAATATGACAGAAGATGACGAAAATCCATTTAAATTCCCGTAATTTGAATGTCACTTCACATATTTTAACTACACATTTATTTCACCCACGCGCTTCCATACTTTTATAATTCTCACAAACCGACATTTCGAATACCTAAAAGGATATTGATATTTAGAATCATTACGTAACTACGATCACAAAGAATACACTAAATGCTGATAACATAATAAGCGAAATGTTAGCAAACTAGCCATTAAAAATCTGTGCGGGTCCACAGCATGCAATCAACTAGCATGTCACCTATGGGCCTCCGTACCTACAGATAATGCATACGCACAAATAATGTAATGTACAATAACATCTAGGTTTCTGATAATTTACACACAAGTAACACAGTTATCTTCTTCATACAACCAATATATACCGATTATTACAATTATAACACGTGTAAAATGGTTTATAGACGAAATGCACACGTAAACAACTCAGTCACGCATCAGTTGACCGCACCACCTACGAATGCTTGACCGGTCTCCATCAGGTAAATTACAACAATCCAAGCAAACCAAATACACGGGACATCAACAAACATGGGTTAAACACTTACCACAGTCAGCTTTCTGTGCTTTCCTCATGGAGCGGCCTATGAAAGTATATAATATTGTCCGTTCTCCATGTGAACATGCAATACCGCCATGTTTCAAAGTTTCTTCCCCCGGTACCTCTCGTGTCTTTTCGTCCATACTTACCTTTCCGCTTTCTAGGTAGCGTTCCACCAATTAACACACGTACACAAACATTACATACAAAACATCACAAAATACCTACCACCTGTATATATATATACATATGCGAGCGTGACATTCTGAATAATGTAAAGGTCCAGGGTAATGATATTTGGCAAGAATCATGCTGGTATGAAAGGCTATAAAGTCTGTTCAACTTATATTATTGTCCTTGTTTGACTTTCAAGGTCACATGTGTCACATGTTTAAATCTTTTAATAGGTTCTTTTGAATCAAACACTGGTATTTTGCCTGTAGCTTTATTTAGTCCACTATTAAGATAACAAGTGTAAGATAAATACCAGGTGAGCGATTCAGGCCAATTGGTCCTCTTGTTCTCCGAGTCTTTATATTCTTCCGAACGAGTTTGAGGAAATAATGTTTTTGCTGCGGTTCTTATTAATAAGTCCTTCCAGTGAGTTTCGGGCTCTAGTGCTTCTTCTTTTTAAGCCCCCAAGCCAAGTTAGGGGACTTTTTGTTTCTGATCCGCCAAACCTTGTTTGACACTTTTCATACTTTGGGTACATGAAGCATCACAGGTGTTTTGTGAGGAGCAAGTTAAGATGTGTATTCAGATATATGCCACCACGGTCACTGATTTACTAAAGGATATTGGGCTATCTTGGTATAACTTGTGTTCTATTTTGTGAATTGCAATTAAGTTGGTCAATGGGATGTTTTCATGGTTTTCCTCAAGACGGGGAAAATTTAACATCTTCTGCAAAATGGCAGCTACAGACTGGCTTCTGATTGGTCGACATTTAGATTTTGTCCAATTTTGTTCAAATTTGGTATGCATGTTTATTATGGCATTGCGATCATTTTCTGATGCCTTATTTGCGACTACATGGTTAGTTTGGGCGCCTTGAGTAACCCGTTACAACTAGAAATATAGTTGATAAAGAAATGTAACCTGTTTTAATAAGTTCATATTGTATTGAGAGTTTATGTCCTTTGTTTCTTATCTTGCCTATTGGAATGTAAGACATTGTTGTTACCTGATTAATGTAAGTTGACACAATTTTATTTTGTTGTTGTAAATTTCGAAAAATACCACGGATGAAATCCATTTGACAAAACCCAAATTTAAGCTGGGATGAGATATTGATCGTGTCGGGTGAGAAAACGTGTCACCTATGCCCATATGTTTTGCACCATCAACTGGGAAATCATGTTGTGAATGCAATAACTTTAGCATGATTTTGCACCAGGTGAGAAATTGTAGCGTAACACCACCCTGGGGGCAGAGTGGTGGGGCTAAAAAGGGGAAATTGAGGGAAATATTAAAAACCTCCCTTCTTTTGTACGAATAGAGGGATTTGAATCAAATGTTGTGGAGAACATCATTGGGCAAGGGGAATTTAAATTTGTATAAACAAAGGGTGTGGCTCCCCTTGGGCAGAGGATCCTGGGGTGGGGCCTATTAGGGAGAGCATATGGATAACTGTTTAAAATCCTTGTTCTGGATGGAGGTATTTGAAACCAAACATCCTTGGGCAACAGGACTTCAATCAAGTATAAATGGAGGTTGTTTTCCTGTGGGCAGAGGGGTGGGTTCCATTAGGGAGAACTGGTGGTAAATCTTTAAGATCCTTCTCTTTCAGTACAATTTAATGGATTTTAACCAAATTTGGTCCAAAGCCTGCTAGCAATTTTATTTAGGGGGACTCAATTTTGTATAAACTTGGAGTGTGGCCTCCCCTGGGGACAGAGGGGTGGGGGCCATTAGGGTGAACATAATAAATGTTCAAATCATTCCTCTTCCATATGAATGTAAAAGTTTTAACCAAATTCCATTTGTATAAACAGAGGGTGCGACGCGTCTAGTGGTAGAAGGCGGGGCCCAATAGGGATAAATATTCAAAATCCTTTTTTCCTTACAAATGGATGTTTTTTAATCAAATTTGTTGCTAAGCATCCTTATGCAAAGGGGACTCAGTTTTGTAGAAATGGAGAGTGTGCCCCCAAGTGGGCAGAGGGGTGGGCCCAATGGGGGATTGTAGGGATATCTTACGGTGTAAAATCCTTCTCCCTCTGTACATATTGAGGGATTGTAGAGAAACCTCCCCACTTCAGCGGGACACTAAGAAGGGACCAATGAAGGTGTTGCTTAGAGACAGAGCCATTCACTCAATATACATGTACGGTAGTTGTAGTGTTTATTTATTGTAAATATTTGTCCAAAGATTGCTTATTATCCAGGTGAGCGATACAGTTGACAAATTTGTATCTGCCTCATTATTCCATGTTATCTAGTGCAGGCAGCATAACCTGATAACACCTCACATTGATCTGTCTTTTTTTGTACAAACTCATATTGAGCAAGACTTTCAAAGGATCTTTATCAGATCAACAAAAGTATTTTACCTTCTATTACCTTCATTTTCCGTAAAAGATGTAAAAAACATCGAGCTCCAAGGAAATTATTGTAGTGGCTGTATGTCCCTGTCATCATTACTTGTAAAATAACAATTTACTATAATTTTCTAATATTTTTCCACCAGAGAAATACAAGCTGCAGCAATCTGAGGACTTGACCATTGACAGCTTAAGAAAGATACAAGAAATATCCCGTGTTTGTAAAACATTGTCCAAGGTCACACAAGCAGTATGTATTGATGTGTTTGTAATGTTTCAGTCACTTTCAGATGTGCTTACAGAGTTATTGCCCTTTTGTTTAGAACCTAGTGAAGACAGCTTGCTTCAGTCCCCGAGTATTTTTGGTCACCCCTGGGGGAACCCCAGTGGGGACTATTAATTTTGGTTTCAGTCCCAGATTTTGACCTCTTCTATTTACAGCTTTCGTGTGTTTGCTTCTGTCGCTAATAACAAGCTTTTGGATAACTCAGATATCGATTTAGGAATAGATCTAACATACAACCAAAAGGCGTTCCGAATTTCAAACTGAGATGTTCCCAATATGAATCAGTCACCTTTGAGGTTCCCGAAGGGGTAGACTGTTATAT
>NW_018405305.1:50679-53167 GCF_002113885.1 Mizuhopecten yessoensis
AAAAAAAAATGAAATTATTTGCAGTGTTTGTGTTTTATGGTCATAAAACATGGAACATTTTCTTCAAGTAAATCAACCACATGCTTTCTTATTATATCCTAGTAGGTTGGCATGGTTACCTAAACAGCGTGTATGCATACCTGGTCATTGTTAGACCATTTTGATTGACAGGTGGAAATATGTCAGTTGTAGCTTGGTCAATGATTTATTATACTGAAAATAATCACACAGGAGATGGGGGGGTGACTTTCATGTCATTTTGACATATTTCTAGTTTTCTGTAAACTTGCTGGGATTGACAACTGTCATTTGTAGTTGGATACAGGACATGTTGATGCTGTGGTTTACAGACTAACTGACCTTCGTGTATTTTGTGCCTACAATCTCGCCCAGGCAACTAGTTTCTTAATTTTCATGCCAGGGTTTTTACCAGCTATTTTGGGAAAGGGCCCCTGAGCAGGAATTTGGAAAATATCATCAGTGTTCCCACATGCACAGATTCGGAAAAATATAAGTTTTGAGAAATAAAACCTACAATGTGATTTGCTAAAAGTTTTCTCTAGCTGTTTTCAGTGTTTTTGTTAATTCAATTTCAAATTTTCGTTACTTATGTATTTTGAATGCTCTTTCATAGATGGTAATACTTTGAACATTGCACATATAACGACTGGAAACTTGTATAAACATGCCTTTTTTTTTTTATCTAATTGGGAAAATAAAGACTGAAATTGGGAAAATACAGGATCATTTTTAGCCCAACTGAGCTTATGCCTTGAGTCAGCGTCTGTTTTCCGTCCTAAGTATGTCCGTCAACTTTTCCTTTAAAACACTTCTAATCCTGAATGGCCCTGTAGATTTAGACTAATTTGGTCTGGAGCATCCTTCGGCCAATTTTGTATAAACGGTGGGTGTGGCCCCACTGAGGGCAGATGGGTGGGGCCCAATAGGGGAAATAGAGGTAAAACCTTTAAAATCCTTGTTCTACTGTAGGGATTAAAGGATTTTATCCTAATTGAGTATGGAACATCCTTGGGCCAAGTGAACTAAATTTTGTATAAACGGTGGGTGTGGCCCCCATGGGGGCAAAGGGCGGGGTCTAATAGAGGTAAGACCTTCGAAATCCTTCTCCTGCAATAGGGAAGATTTTATCCCAATGTTGTCTCAACCAAGTTGTCTAGTAGTGTCTAGTAGTGCCTGATACTATAAGGATGTATTTATTAAAACATGATGACCACCAGGCTGCCATCTTGGATTTTGACATTTGAAGTTTGTTTTCGCTATAACTCCAGAAATACTGGATGGATCTTTCTGAAATTTCATATGTACATAAAATACCTACCAAGGAGTGCTATATCTTTACTTCATATCAAGTACTTTAAACAGGTGAGCGATTCAGACCCTCACAGCCTCTTGATCAATTGGGAATGGGTCCCTGTACCGGACCCTATAAACACCTGGACAAAACCCTGCATGCAGTTTCTTTGAAGCTTGGTAGGGTTACATATGCAGCAATAGAACTGGAGTCCAATAGAGTATTAATTAACACAATTCACAATAACAATAACAGGACAAAATTGTGAGCCCAGGCTAATGATTACAATTTATATAGCTGTATACATCTGATCCTGATCTATGACTCTGTCCACTGGTGTCAGTGTCTGTGTGATCAAAATAATAGCCCAAGTATTCTACTGGAAATCCTTCTTCTACATTTTGTAGTTAAAAGAGAGTTCTACTATCAAGTCTAACATAGAAATCACAAAAGTAAGCCTCTGTGTATGTACTTACAGGTTGTTGATCAGAACCGAGGAAGACTGGCCAAGGATAACCCTCCACCAGAGATTACACAGCAAACCGGCACAGTGTTTACAGATAGAGACTTTGACAAATTTGAACAAGAGTATGACTTTTTCGCTTGAAATAAAACAAAAATTCTTTCAGAACGTCTTTTCTTTGTACTTAAGCCTTTGTCAAGAAATTCATTTTGTTCGATGGATTTTTTGTCATCAGGAGCCAGAATGACAAGTTTGAACTGTATCATTGCAGAGAAAGCAAAGTTTATTCCATGGTAAATTTCTTGGTCTTGTCTTGTTATTTTGATTGAATAATGATATCAACTGTAACACTACTATAGGGATTAAACAACATTGTTCAGGGTTCATACCAACATGAACCCAAGTGAGTAACACACTTATTCTATGATTTATAGTTATAAGTTATCTAAATACAAGTGTTCCCTAATATGTTTATTTTAAAATGTCTGTCGTAAGTGAAAACCACTTTCTTGGTACAGCCTTACTTTGGTACAGCCTTACCTTGAAACAGCCTTACCTTGATACAGCCTTACCTTTAAACAGACCTATGTTGAACAGCCTTACCTCGGTACAGCCTTCCTTACCTTGAACAGCCTTACCTCGGTACAGCCTTCCTTACCTTGAACAGACTTACCTAGGTACAGCCTAACCTTGAACAGCCTTACCTATGTACA
>NW_018405306.1:0-168 GCF_002113885.1 Mizuhopecten yessoensis
ACCCTCTACTATAGTCATAAAATACCTATCCACCCCCATGAAATAACCATTTACCCTATACTATAGCCATTAAATACCTAGCCACCCCCATGAAATAACCATCTACCCTCTACTATAGCCATTAAATACCTATCCATCCCCATAAAATAACCATCTACCCTCTACTAT
>NW_018405306.1:1679-2095 GCF_002113885.1 Mizuhopecten yessoensis
GGGTGGGCGCCAAGATCCCTTTCGAATTTCTTGTTTCTGGTCAAAGGAATTATATAAACACTGGAAAACAATAGAGGTGTCATTATAGTCTGCTCTGGTATAGTACAGGTAGCATATTTGGTGGATTCCCTGAACACCAACTCTGCTTAAAGAAACATTTTCATTAGGGCCCCGTATCGGAGATACGCGTGCCCTATAGTAATCACTCTGTCTGTCTGTCTGTCTGTCTGTCTGTCCGTCCGTCCGTCCGTCCAATCAAATTTTGATCCTGGCTGATAACTTTGGTATTTATTGACCGATGTACATGAAACTTGGTCAAGATGTNCTCACAAAAATACACATTGAGGTAAAAAGTCAAGGTCAAGGTCATGAGGTTCAAAGGTCAAGGTCAAATTTTGCATCTTTTCACTGATGAA
>NW_018405306.1:2100-3034 GCF_002113885.1 Mizuhopecten yessoensis
TTCTACCCTCTACTATAGCCATAAAATACCTATCCATCCCCATAAAATAACCAACCTTCCTCTACTATAGTCATAAAATACCTCTCCCCCCCTATAAAATAACCATCTACCCTCTACTATAGTCATAAAATACCTATCCACCCCCATGAAATAGCCATTTACCCTATACTATAGCCATTAAATACCTATCCACCCCCATGAAATAACCATCTACCCTCTACTATAGCCATTAAATACCTATCCACCTCCATAAAATAACCATCTACCCTCTACTATAGCCATTCAAAAATACCTATCCAGCCCCATAAAATAACCATTTACTTTATACTATGTAGTCATAAAATACCTATCCACCCCCATGAAATAACCATCTACCCTCTACTATAGCCATTAAATACCTATCCACCCCCATAAAATAACCATCTACCCTCTACTATGGTCATAAAATACCTATTCACCCCCCATAAAATAACCATTTACCCTCGACTATAGTAATAAAATACCTATCCACCCCCATAAAATAACCATCCACTCTCTACTATAGACATCAAATACCTATCGTTTATTATTGTTCATGTTTACTTTTGAAACTGATCAGTTAAACAAAATGGCCTACTGACAGCCATCTTTAATTTTTGACATAGTCATTGAAGGTTTATTAGTACTATTTCTCAGGAATAACTTGAGGGATCTTTCTCAAATTTGATATGTAGGTTCCCCTTGATCCCTCGTTGTGCATGTTATATTTTGAGACTGATCATAAAAACAAAATGGCTAAAGGAAGAACTAAACAGATCTTTCTCATATTGCAATGATCTATTCTATTTCTTTCACATTAAGTACTGTACTAGTAAATATGTGAAATGACAAACTCACTTTGAAGGTTGGCTTTCATACACATCAGTATTAAGTTTAGATCAAAAGTTACCTCAAG
>NW_018405306.1:4160-4462 GCF_002113885.1 Mizuhopecten yessoensis
AGTATTGCACCGGTATTTACATTTCTGTTAGCCCAGCAAATATGGAGGTGGAAGGAAACAAGACTCACATCATAGTACATGTAAAATGTATATTTTGCTTCCTTGCGATTCTTTTTGAAGTCCAAATGTCAAACGTCAAGCTCAGCTATATGGGCTGATTACTTTTTAATGATTATGGGGGATATATTGCCACAAGACGGGGCCCTTACTGACCTGTCAGTGTTCTAGTTTCAGTAATAATTACCATAACTTTAGTATTAGTATGCATATACAATACCTACACCAATCTTTGTAGCCCAAAA
>NW_018405306.1:5176-168226 GCF_002113885.1 Mizuhopecten yessoensis
GTCCGAATTTAAAAAAAAGTCAACTGACTTAACGTCAAGGTCACGTGGTCAATGTCAAGGTCAATTATTGTATCTTTTTACTGATGAACTTTTTTTATGTTATTATGTAGCAAACTTGTTCAGAACTTAACACAGAGTCAACTGACCTTAGGTCCAGGTTACGGGGGCCAAAGGGTCAAGGTCAAGTTTTGTATTTTTCACTGATGAACATTTTGTTATGATATTATGAAGCAAAGTTGGTGGGAATTAAAGAATAAGTCAACTGACCAAAGATCAGGGTCACTGGGTTAATTGTCAATGTCATTTGGGTCAAAAGGTCAAAGACAAAGTGGATCTCTGACTTTGACCCTGGCTCTTGATGGAGGAGGTATATAAGGTGAAATAAAACAAATNCGATGACAGAGCCACGGAGTGATCTCCCTGCCTCTTCCTTTTATGGCGCCTGCTGCCTGCTGACGGCCCGGAGCTTGCTCCATATCAAAACTTTGTTTTGTCGGTTTGGTTTGAGTGTCAACTCAATGTATTGCAGTTTGTGTGCTTTATACCCATCTGCCCTTATTACTGTAATCATTTGTTGTTGAAAATTATTTTTGTGCCTTTTACAGCTGGTTATTTTACTCGACGTGTGCTGGTCGTGTGCCACGCGGTCTGCCATTATTGTGTGAAATTTTCCGACCTTTGTTTATTTCAGTGATGGTTGTTTGTTTCGGCAAACGTTATTTATTTTAACCGTTTTCTGATTTATATTACGGGTGAAATTCTTTCTACGTTGCGTACTTTGTATTATCATATTTGATTATTTTTTCCCGTGTTTATCTGTTTGTTAAGTTTGTTTACTTTCGCTTTGGAGGGTATGTCTCAGTCGAGACAGTGACGGGGGACAGCTCATGGGTGTTCCCATTTCTTCGTGGAACGGGACCCTCATGATGCTTGTCCCAAGTGTCGTCCTTGCAGTGAGGTTTTGCCTTGTAAACTTTGTTCACACACTAAATCTCAGGACAAGTCCTTCATAGTTCCAAAACTACCCTCAACTTGTGTCGGCAGGAAGGTTGATCCGATCAAGGCTACTGTCCAGGTGATTGCGGACTTCCTTCTTTGGCTGTTTAGGGGCCGCAATCTTGACCCTGGCACTATCGCTGGTTATCGCACGGCCATTGCTAGTGTTCTCTCTGTTCATGGTAGGTCGGAGGTAGTTTTGTCCTCCTCTCTTTCTGCCTTGATTAGGGGGTTTGGGTTGGACAGGCCTAGTTGGCTCCGCTGTGGAATTTGCCACTGGTGCTCGAATCGTTGATGCGAGCACCTTATGAGCCTTTAGTGTCTGCGCCCTTCAAGTTTGTTACCTACAAGGTGGTAATCCTTATTGCCCTGGCCTCAGGTCGAAGGAGAAGGGAGATTCATGCCTTGTCTTCTCACCCCTCTTGCCTCCAGTGGTCCAGGAATTACTCTGCCGTTACCCTTCTCACTGATCCTGCCTTCATGGCTAAGAATCAGGTTCCTGGCTTCTCGCCCGATCCTATTAAGATTCCGTCTTTGACTGCCTTCGTTGGGTCTGAGGAACGGGATAGGTTGCTCTGTCCCTGTCGGGCGCTTAGGTTTTACCTCGATAAAACCAGGGGGGCGGGGTCCTCGATCTCGTCTGTTTTTGCCCATTAAGCAGGGTCAGCAGGATATCTCCTCTCAGTCAGTGTCTAGATGGATCTGTCAGGTCATCAAGTACGGTTACGATCACTCAGATGATCAGGTTCGGGCGTTGTATAAGGTGAGAGCTCATGAGATCAGGGCCCTTGATGCGTCATGGGCCCTCCTCAATGGGTCCCCCTTTCAGGAGTTCATGTCCGCTACTTTCTGGCACGGACAGACTACCTTCACGGATTTTTATCTCCCGTCCTTGGCTTCTCATTCTGATGGATTGTCTTCCCTTGGACCGGTGGTGGTTGCACAGTCTGTGGCTGTTCCTCCACAGTAATTCAGTGATTTTAAATAGTATGCTATCAGGCACCACAATGGTACACCTGCTCGTTTCATGGGGAGGTTTTCCATTTTTTAATTACTTTCGGGGCTTAGTTAGGGGGGTTCCTTGAACCTTTTCTCTACCTTGAGCATGTCTCTAGTTTGCTCCGTCAGCCTGGTCTGCCTGGATTCGAAGCCTCCACTACGGTAAGCCGAATTCGCATACTAAAGTTATGGTAATTATTACTGAAATGAAATTGAGGTTTTTGAAGTAAAACCAATTTTGATGATGTAATACTTACCATAACTTTAGTAGTATGCATATACAATACCTACACCCATCTTTGTAGCCCAAAAACAAAAGATTCAAATATCCCTACCTCTCTACCGTGAGGTAACCCATATCTCGATGACAGAGCCACGGAGTGATCTCCCTTCCTCAAACCCCTTTTATGGAGCCTAAAGGCAGCCGGGATGAGGAGGCAAGGGGAGGAATACAGGGTGGGACTCCATAAAGTTATGGTAAGTATTACATCATGAAAATTGGTTTTACTTCAAAAACCTCAAGTTTACACTAAGGTGGTCAGTTGTGATGATAGTGAGTTATAGTCTATTGCAGAAATGGTGTACAGGTAAATTGCACAGGTAAATCAACTTCTGATAAGTTATCAGTTAATCAATAACTGCTAATAATTGCAAAATAATAATAATAACAGTTTTCAGAATCCGACAAATTTATTTTTAGAGTTCCAATCCCAAGCTGTTAAATGGGTAATGTATAAAACAGCAGCACATTTGGGAGAATTATCATATTTCACTCTGTACTTATATCAACTTCTGTACTCAGTGAATGTGAATTTTGTACGGTATTCAGAATTTGTAATTGTTTTAGTTAAACTTGTATTTTTTTCAAATTATATGAATTATCATATATTATTATGATATATTGGTTAAATTTTGTATTTTCAGATTAATGTGCATTCTCTTATAATTATTGTCATATATTAGTTAAACTTATACTTATTTTCAGGTTTTTATGAATTGTGTTTAACTTATGTGACTTCAGTTTGATATTATATATATCTGTTATGTTTTAATACAAATACTTCCTCGGCTATGGTGGATTCCCTGAACACCAACTCTGGAAAATTGAAAGGAAGGTGTTTATATAGGAAATGATTGATTTAGAAAACTTTATATATGGACTTAAAACTAGCATGCAATGGTTCACTTTCAGGCTTCTTTCAAGAATACTTCCACTTAATCATTATTTGAAAATAATTGGAATCAAACAATGTGATTTAT
This sequence comes from Mizuhopecten yessoensis, assembly GCF_002113885.1. NCBI lineage: Eukaryota > Metazoa > Mollusca > Bivalvia > Pectinida > Pectinidae > Mizuhopecten > Mizuhopecten yessoensis. The sequence continues at coordinate 8,432 of NW_018405306.1, forward strand.
GTAATTTATGCCAAGAAAGCAAAGAATCTATAGAACATCTTTTTTATCAGTGTCAAATAACAAATAACTTCTGGCAAGACATACGTAGATGGATATACTTAAAAACTGACCAAACATTCATAATAAAGGAAGTTATTATACTTTTTGGCAAAACTTCTGAATTCCAAAAATCCATTCCAACTAATATCATGATTCAGGCAAAATTCTTCATCTACTTTAGCTCCAGAAAGGTTTACTGTTTATATTTATGTTTAATAATGATCTTTTAGTGCTGTATTAAATGCGTATTACTGTTATATGTAGGAATAGAAACTGTATTTTATTGCTGACATTAGTATCAATGTGGTTTAAATTAAGGAATTTTCTTTTTCATATAATGTAATGTTATTTTTCTTTTTCATTTAATTTGATATTTAATGATTGAATAAAAAATTGTTATCCATTTTATTATTGGCTTTAGTATCATATCTTCAAAATGAGTTGACATTCTTAGTTGAAACAGGCTTTAACTAAACTTCAAAGGATTTCCTATATAAACACCTTCCTTTCAATTTTCCAAAGTTGGTGTTCGGGGAATGAGCCAGGTTACAGTATGCACACAAAATAGAGATTGGGGATGTCCAATGATAGACGCAGTACAATTTTTTTTATTATTTTTTTTAAGTCAAGGGCAGGGGAGTCTAGTGTGCTGGTAACACCCCCCCTTGGATCCGCCTCTGTTTGTATCTTCCACCATATAAATCTTTCCACCCCCATATAATACCTTTTTACTCCAAAAAATACTCTCTAGTCATAAAATATGTTTTCATTCCATAAAAACCTGTTTACCCTCCACCATAGCTTGATTCAATTAACATGTGCTCTATACTTACTTGAGATACCTACACCATGCACCACCTAAACTAACTTAATTATAAAATTGTTCCTAAAATATAAACGTGTATAAGTGTTCTCTGTAACACAATACTATATGAAAATATTAACAGGTTGATAAAAAGCAGATTTTCTGTAATATATGAATGGACGTAATGATTAATTGAAAAATTCAATTTTAGCTGTCACCATAATGTACGTATCATTTACTGCTTTTCATTATATGTTTTTCAATTTCAAAAGTATTTTATTTACGGATTAACTTCAAACTTCACAACAAGGTTAATTACCATGAAACCTCAGACAAGTTCGATCACCGCCATTATCCGACCATAATTTGTGGAGTTATGCCCCTTTATGGATTTGTCGAAACAGTGTCCGCTCGATATCTCGAGTAATTATTAACGGATTAACTTCAAACTTCACAACAAGGTTAATTACCATGAAAGCTTTTAATATCAATTACTCACAAATACTTCATATATTTCAATCATACAAACAACTGCTCTTTCAATGTGTGACGGGCGTATTATATACCGCTCGCAGTAACCTTGTATTTAATTGGTCTGATGCATTACTAATACCATATACTAAACAGTACAGATTTAAATATCCTAATAGATTATAAATAGTGGTAATATGATGCCCAATATTTGAATACAGAGGACATTGAAAGAAAAAATGTATTAGATCTTCCCTCTGTACACCACATACATAGGAAGCATCATCAATCAGATGGTCTTGTAACTTATCAAAGTTAAGATCACTTTTAAAATTTCTTAGCTCGACATAAAATGATGTTAAGTTTCCTCGGAACACAGTTAATAGAAGTTTCTGAGACAGATTTTTTAAAGTTTTTTTTAAGTTTCTTTTTAAAAGATGAAATTGAGATGGAGTCTTGTACAGTGCTATCAAGTGCATTCCATTTTACCATTGAGTAGTAGTTCTTGTCTGTGGTATATTAAAGAATCTGTTATTTCTAAAGGTATAGTTATTATTTACATTTAGAAATGGTTGAATGATATTATCGAGATAAGTTGGAGTGTAATTATTAAGAATCTTATACATTAATGTTAGTTTATGATTTTGTCTTCGTGTGTGTAATGTTTCAAATTGTGTTTCAGTATACAGAATGTGATGAGATGTACTACCTCGTCTGAGGCCAGTAATTAAACGCATAGCTTCTTCTAGTTGAACTGATTCTAAAAGATCTGATTCAGATTTGGTACAATTATCCCATACTATATCAGAATATTCTAGCACAGGTCTTATATAAGAGACATATAATGTTTTTAATGTATTCCTATCAACTGTAGTTTTTAAAATTCTAAGAATACTTAGTCTAGAGTTCGCTTTTTTATAAATATTTGAAATGTGATCTGACCATGTCCCTTTACTGTTAAATGTTAGTCCTAAGTGAGTATGGTGTTCATGTTGTGCAATCGGAGTATTGTTAAATAGCAGTTGAGGATGATTGTTAATGTGTCTACGAGAGAAGTTAATAGCTACAGTCTTATTCGGATTGAATAGGATCTGCCATTGCTTTGACCATTCAGAGATTGAGTCAAGCTAGATCATCATTAAGCATGTTATATTAGTAGGTGTTGTAAGGTCATTGTTATTATTTACTATTACATAGAGAGAGGTATCATCTGCAAATAGTTCTATATGAGAAGTTACATTATTAGTAATATCATTAATAAAAAGAAGAAAGAGGAAGGGACCAAGGACAGATCCTTGAGGAACCCCTGAAGAAATAGGTTTGGTACTAGATTTATAACCTTCAAAGTTACCCCTTTGTTTTCTGTCAGATAAGTAAGCTTTAAACCAATTGTATAATTTACCTTTAATACCATATGTTTTTAGTTTATATAATAGGCCCAAATGCCATACTCGATCAAGTGCTTTACTTATGTCACAGAAAACAAAACGCAAATCTTTACCTTGGTCTAAATTACTACTTAATTATAGTATTATAGATATATCAGCTAGTTGATTAGTAGTGGAGTCTTTGGGTTGACATCCTGACTTATGTACACTTAACATATTGTGACTTGAAATATAATTAAACGTATATTTAAAAATATTTTTTTCGAACATTTTGATAAATATAGATGTAATAGCAATAGGTCTATAATTATTGAGATCACTGATATCATTATATGTTTAGATTGCTATGTTAAATTAATTAATAAAATAGAAATTATTGAATAAGAAATTAGTTTCATGATATGTAAATGTCAGGTTTGTTTTAAACCTGATGAACACTTAATATCTGTCAATGAGCTATCAGTGTATAGCACTTATAGACAGCTCTTGACCACACCTGTGTGCTGTCACCAGGCAACAGCTACGTAGCCCCCTGGGGCCCCCCTTCCCCACAAAGGTGACACCCTAGTGTGTATTACCTGGACAGACATATAGTAATCATGTATTATAGGTAACATGATGTAATAATGTTGTAAATTTTGTATTTATATAAGAAGTTTTGATAAAATTTAGGGGGGATGAATATTTTATGGGGGGGGGGATGAGTATTTTGTGCATAAAATATTCATCCGGATGAGTATTTTATGGGAGAATAAATTTTATATGACACCGGTACTAAATTTAAGGGTCCAAAATTGGGAGTCACCCTCCTAAATTAAAGGGACAGTTGGCAAGTATTAAATTATTATTGTAAATAAAACTGATTTATATATATAATTTTTTTTTCCCTGTACAAAGGAGGAACGGCTTTGGAGGATGATTTATGGCAAAATGGCAGCTCCAGTCCATCTACCTTTTTCAGCAAACCAGCTTTTCAGACTTACTTCAGTGGTGAGACCGGCAACCTTCATTGTTCAAGCGTCATCTATTCTGAGTTCGCAAGTGAAAGATCAAGTGGGATGTCCTCATCTTCATCTGTTGTTGCCTCCAAAATGAAAACAACATTGGATGTTGCTGAGTCAAAGGAAGTCTTCAGCTTGGCTATTCCTTTGGATTTGTCCAGTGCCACTACCTTACCAATTTGCATGCAAGCAGAAGCAGAATCTTTGTGTAACTATGTCGGAACTTTTAAACATTTAAGAGAAATCTATCTCTACTGTCCTGATGGGGAGTTAGAAAATGCCAGACAGATCTTCACCGAAGCTTTTCAGTTTCATCTGCAGTGGAGTGTTGATTTCTCACTGTTAGAGAAGGGTAAGTGTAATTATGTTTTTTTATACCCCGCTTTCACCGAAACGGGGGATATTAATTTGGGTTTGTTTGTCTGTCTTTCTGTCTGTCTGTCACACTTCGTTTCCGTGCAATATAACTACAACAAATGTTAACCAATTTTCTTTCAGCAGACCCCATTTGGTGGAGTTATGTCCCCTTAAATAACGAAACATGTCATTAACTGCTACGCTTTGTTTCCGTGCAATAACTACAACAAATGTTTACCAATTGTCTTCACACTTGGTCACAGGGTTAAATGCCTTACAGCCAAGTTCGATAACCACTTTCAGCAGACCCCATTTGGCAGAGTTATGGCCACTTGAATAACGAAAAACGTCATGAACTGATGTGCTTCGTTTCCGTGCAATAACTACAACAAATGTTAACCAATTTTCTTCACACTTGGTTACAGGGTTAAATGCCTTAAGGACTCTGCCAAGTTCGATTACCACTTTCAGCAGACCCAATTTGGTGGAGTTATGGCACCTTGAATAATGAAAATGTCATTATCTGCCGCGCTTCGCTTCCTTGCAATAGCTACAACAAATGTTAACCGATTTTCTTCAAAATATGCCACAGGGTTAAATGCCTTAAGGGCTCAGCCACGTTCGATGGCCACTTTCAGCAGACTCCATTTGATGGAGTTATGGCCCCTTGAAAAATGAAAATGTCATTATCTGCCGCGCTTCGTTTCCATGCAATTACTACAACAAATGTTAACCGATTTTCTTCAAACTTGGTCACAGGGTTAAATGCCTTATGGGCTCAGCCAAATTCGATGACCACTTTCAGTGGACCCAATTTGGCAGAGTTCGCCCCTTGAATAATGAAAAACATCATTATCTGCCGTTTCTGTTTATTAAATCTTGCAAATATTATTTGATTGTCCTCAAACTTAGTAACAGGGTTCAATGCATTAAGAGCTCGGCCAAGTTTGATAACCACTTTAATCGGACTCCATTTGGCAAAGTTATGGCCCCTTGATTATTGAAAAACATCATTATTTGCAGTTTCCACTTTATAACTCTAGCAAATATTAGCCAAATTCCTTCAAACTTGATAACAATGTTTTTGTTCCTCTGTCTTTCCACCCATCTTTGGCACTCTCTGGATTTCGTGTGATAATGCTGTAGATATTGTTCAGATGTTTCAACCAAATTCCGTATGCACATCCAACTCATGCCAAGTTTGCCAACCGATGTGATTTGTACATATTTAAGGATAATCAATGAGGTATATGGCTTTTTTTTTTTATCAAGTTTCAAGCTATACATTATGTCTCAACAGCACGATACTCACCTGTTTAAACCTAACCTCAATACAGTTAACCTACAATACTGTTAACCTACAATATGTCCTGCAAGCGGGGGATGTAAATTCCATTTTTCTTGTTCTCTGAAGGTTTCTCTGTTATCCATCCAACACTAAGCCCATGCTTGGTATTTAAAGCCCATCAATATTTATTGCAGTGAGGAGGAAATGCCAACAAAAGTTTTTTCATTGTCCCGTAATAAGCCCATCCCCCTGATTTCAGTCAAAGATTAATGTGTTGGACCCCTGGCCTAATAAAAATGGAACTGTTTTTCCTGTTTCACGATTGACCCTATTTTTTCCTGCCGACCCAAAAACATTCTATTTGTTTCTCAAAGTCACAGACGTTATTACATGTATTTTATCCATTTCCCAATTAGTAAATCAAAATTTTAATGAATCTGCTGTAGTGTAGTGTCAGACACTAAGAATAATGATGAGTACAGAAACTTCGTAAAAACAATCTTTACTTATCTTCAATTCAATAGCATTATAAGTTGTGTCATGTTGCTATGCAATGGCTGAAATGAAAGGAAAAACCTTCCAAATTCCTGTGAAACACTTGACAGCCGCATTGGGTACAAAAGTAGATACTCAAGTAGATGTGTCGGCTGACACTTTTTTGCAGGGTAGACCACTCTTAAATCAGATCTTGAACTTTTTCCATTTATAGGACTCCTATATGTTTTTTCTTTATTTTTAGGTCACCTGAGACAAAGTCTCAAATGACCTATCGCAATCGCCTTTTGTCCGGCGTCGTGCGTCCGTAAACAATTAACATTTCCTACCCCCTCTCCAAAACCCCTGAACCAATTTCAATGAAATTTTGCAGAAACCTTCCATGGCCAAAGGTCAACGACGTCTTCTCAAAACCCCTGAACCAATTCCTCAATGAAATTTTGCAGAAACCTTCCATGGCCAAAGGTCAACCAAAAGTGTGAATTATATAGTCCCCAGTCCCCAGGGGCCTGAGGGTGGGGCCAAAAAGGGTCTTTACTATAGTTTATATAGGCAAATCACATTTTGGACCAGCATCAGTTTAATTTCCATTGGAATTAATTCAAACTTGGTTAGCATTATCAGTATTGGATAGCAGTTTGATGGTATGCACATATCAGCCCTGACTGACCCCAGGGGCTGATGGGTGGGGCCAAAAAGGGTTGAATTGACTGAAATTTCAAAAATCTTTTTCTGAAGACCCAGATATGGTAGAATCAAATACTCTTCATAGATGGAAAGGTCTTAGGTTGCTTTACCAAAATTGTGAATTTCATGTCCCTGGGTTCCCACGTTTCCCCCTGGGGAGGGGGTAAACTTTACTATAGCTTATATGCAGGGAAATCAAATTTTGGACCAGCATTTGTTTAATTTCCATTTGAATTAATTCAAACTTGGTTAGCATTATCAGTATTTGATAGCAGTTTGATGATGTGCACAAATCAGCCCTGACTGACCCCCAGGGGCTGATGGGAGGGGCCAAAAAGGGTTGAATTGACTGAAATTTCAAAAACCGTCTTCTCAAGATCCTGATATGGTAGAATCAAATACTTTTCATAGATGGAAGGGTCTTAATGTGCTCAAATAGTGGTTCTGTCAGTCAGCTGAATTTTGGTTGTACATAATTTTATAAAGTACATATACTACCCAGATCTTTCACACTACTTTTGCAATTTTTGCATTACATGTAGTTCAAGTTACCTTTGTTACAAAATGTTAACTTTTTCATTTGGCAACATCGATAATATCAGTTTTTACATAACTCAGGTGACTGATAAGGCCCATGGGCCTCTTGTTCTATATTTAATACTTATTTATTGGAAGCCCTGTGCAAGGTAGTTTTTAGATCACCTGGCCCGAAGGGCCAAGTGAGCTTATGCCATGGTGCGGCGTCCGTCCGTCCGGCGTCCGTCGTCAATATTTTACTTAAAACAACTTCCTCTCAATAACCAAAAGGCCTAGGGTAATGATATTTGGCCAGTAGCATGCTGGGATAAAGGGCTACCAAGTTTGTTCAAATGAATAACCTTGACCCACTTTCAAGGTCACAGGGGTAAAATGTCTTTAAAGAACTTCTAACAACTTCTTCTCAATAACCAAAAAGCCCAGGGTACTGATATTGGGCCTGTAGCATGCTGAGATGAAGGGCTACAAAGGTTATTCAAATGAAAGACCTTGACCCACTTTCAAGGTCACAGGGGTCAAATGTCTTAAAATCTTCAAACAGCTTCTTCTCAATAACCGAAAAGCCCAGGTTACTGATATTGGGCCTGTAACATGCTGGGATGAAAGGCTACCAAGTTTGTTCAAATGAATGACCTTGACCCACTTTCAAGGTCACAGGGGTCAAATGTGTAAAAATCTTCAAAAAACTTCTTCTCAATAACTAAAAGGCCAAGGGTACTGATATTGGGCCTGTAGCATGCTGGGTTGAAAGGCTACCAAGTTTGTTCAAATAATTTACCTTGACCCACTTTCAACCTAATGTTCTTGTTCGACATTCAAGGTCACAGGCTTCATATGTTTAAATCTTTTAACAGGTTCTTATATTTATGAATCAAACTCTGATATTCTGCCTGTAGCTGTATTTTAGTCCTTTTTTAAGATTGCAAGTGTGAGATGAATACCAGGTGAGCGATGCAGGCCCATTGGGCCTCTTGTTATATTTGCATGTTATTATGTAATTGGGATTCTAAGTGCCTCCTGTCATATTATTAATTTGAACGCATGTTGACTAACAACTTTAAGTTATATCAAGTACTAAATAGATTTTTAGCTCACCTGTCCGTCCGTCTGTCATCATTTATTTTTGAACGACTTCTTCTGGAGGACCTATAGGGTCATGATATTTGGCCAGTAGGTACCTGGGATAGAGTGCTATAAACGTTCCTCATTAAAATTACCTTGACCTATTTTCAAGATCACAGGGTTCAAATATGTTAAAAACTTCAAACAACAATATCCTTAGAACCATTTGGACTAGAGTCATGATAATTGAGTATGTTATGTAGACTAGCAGTGCAAATATTTTTCTTAATTACAGTAGTGAGGTCAAAGGTCAACTGTAAGTGCTAGTCAGGGTCAAATGTCAACATGGTTTAGAGTTTAACAATTTTCCTCTCAAGTTCCACAAGGCCCAGGGTCATAATATTTGGCCAGAAGGTAGGTACCTGGGATGAAGTGCTGTAAATTTTCCTCATTAAAATTTCCTTTACCTACTTTCAAGGACACAGGGGTCAAATATGTTAAAACTTTAAACAATGATATCCTAAGAAGCATTTGGTCTAGAGTCATGATTCTTGGGTATGCTATTTACATGTAGACCAGCAGTGCAAATCTTTTTCTTTGTCAACTTCAAGTGCTTGTCGGAATCAAAGGTCATCGTGGGTTAAAAGACTTAAAATTAACATTTGAAATTTCAAACAATATCAGAATATAAGAAGCGTTTAAGAGATGTTAAATGTCTTGTGTTTTAGTTGCCAAATTTGGTCTGAAGTTACCTATTTGTCAGTTTCATGAAACAAAAGAAACAGGTGAGCGATAAAGGCCCTCTAGGCCTCTTGTTCTCAAATTTCACATAAAGGTTCCCAATGATCCTGAGTTATGTATAATGAATTTTGGGACTGATCACAAAATAAAGATGGCCGACAGGCAGCCATCTTAAATTTGAGAGTTAAAGTTTGTATTGAAGTGCTATTTCTTAGAACGAACTAGAGGGATCTTTCTCAAATTTCACATGAAAGTTCCCCATGGTCCCTAGTTACACATATCTATTTTGGGAATGAAGAGAAACCCAAGATGACCAATACACAGTCATCTTGAATTTTGAGAGTTAAAGATTGTTAGCGCTATTTTTAGCCCACCATCACCAGCACACATGCAGGCATACACACATAGGGAGATATTAGCCAGATGGTATAATACTAGTAGTTAGCGCCTGATGAGGCGGCTCCTGCGAATTCTTCAAAATTGTATTGAATAATGTATATGCTAATTTTATTCATTGTATTAAATTGTATATCTATGTACTGTAAAGCGCTATAGAGTGGCTTATGTTAGCTAGATAGGGCGCTATATAAAATGTTGTATATATTATTTTTTTATTTATTAGATTGGGGGCTTTGTAAATTACCTGTCGCCTTAAACAATTCTTGTTATCGCTATTTCCCAGAAAGTACTTGAGGGATCTGTATCAAATTTGATATGTAAGTTCCCTTTTGTCTATAGTATTAGTTATGCATGTTTATTTTTGAGACTGATCGACTAAACGAAAAGGCCAACAGGTGGCCATTTTTGATTTTGACAGTGAATGTTTGTTATCGCTATTTCTCAGGAAGTACGTACTATAGGGATCTTTCTCAAATTAGACATGTACGCTTACTTTGTTTTCTTGGTGTGCATGTTTACTTTTGAGACTAATCTGATAAAGATATTTTTAGAGTGATCATAAAAGCAAGTTGGCCCCAGGAACTACTTAACAGATCTTTCTCATATTGCAATGATCTATTTCTTTCACGTTAAGTACTGTACTAGTAAATATGAGAAACGACAAACTCACTGAAGGTTGTCTTTCATACACAGCATGAGTATTAAGTTTAGATCAAAAGTTAACTCCATGTGCATTTACTGTTTTCCTAGTATGACTCAATCAAACAGATAAGTGAAAAGAAGAGAAAAGATGGAACTGACATAGAACTAACGAAGGTGATACAAGATGCATTTACTGTTGACATGAATATCGATCCAACAGATAAGAGAAAAAGGAAGCAAGAAGATCGATCAAATATACATAGAACTTATGTAGATCATACAAGGAAGGCAATTCTGTCTCATGTAGGTTCATATTGGGAGATTATTGTTCATTTTGGCAAATTGATAATTTGTTTTGTCTTGTATTATGTAGGTCGAGTAGGAGGGAGGAGAAAATCACCAATACAACTGGAGATATTGGAAGGGTGTTTGACTGACCAAAAGGTAAATGGAAGCATCGTACCTGTAAATTCTGTAAGCAAACCAGCAGCACATTTTGTTTCTTTCTGCACAAAGGTTCTCAGCTTTTACCTTGCCTTGTCATATAAGCTTGATATATACATGCACACCAACAAAACATCTATATTTAACATTAATATAATAAGCTGCATAAATAGAATGAAAGCAATAGTTATTCACCCTAATGTATAAATAACTAAAGTTGTTGGGCGAGGAGATCCAACGTCCCGTGGATAGGGGTCGGTTGATGTACCAGCGTAGGAATCATCAAGATAATCTTTAGCACTTCCCCAGAATCTCATTTCCTCACATGATCACTCAATAATTACTATGACGTAATATTATGAACCATTATTTGCACCTTAGTTCTGATACATATTATTGTAAAGTTGTTCTGATGAGGGTTGGCCTAGCCATTCGAAACATGTGAATTAATTAGGCTTTGAGATGGTTGGGTGAGCGTGGCATACATGAGGAGTTCCATAAAATATTTTTAACATCAGCCTTTCAGCCCGTATAAACTACTACATTAGCACCAGTACCTGGTTCCAGTGCAAAGGTAACATTGTAAACTCAGAAACAAGAACAATTTGTGTTGTTTACGCGTCAAAAAGACTATTTTTGTATCGCGTCTACCCGCCCACCTGCTCTAGCTATACACGAGTGTAATATCCTTGTGTGTACTATCATGGCTATGGAGGTCGACCCCAGTAAAAAAGCTGAATACCAAGTTCTGGTCGACTCTTATAAACATAAAGACATAGCGGAGTGCTTCGCCAATATGCACTTCAGTTTCAATCTCGAGGTTGATGCTATTAAAAGCAGTGTTAAAGAGCTCGACACACGCAACATCCAATTGGAGAACTTCGCTACTCATGCTAACCAGGCTCACGGCGAACTAAAACCGGCTATGAGTACTGAAATAGTCAGTGAGGCACATGAATGTTTGAAATTAGAGATATGGGGGCGCAAATGGAACCTGGTGATTAAAGGTATCGAGGGATCCGAGGGAGAAAACCCCAGGGAGACAGTTAAAAAGGTCAAAGCATTTTTGTTAAAAGATCTAAAAATTGTGAATGAAGCCGTTGAAAATATGACATTCCAAGCAGCACATCGACTAAAAGGGGGCCAGGAGGGAACAAAAAACGTCATTGTGCGTTTCAGCAGCCTGATCGACAGGGATGAGGTGCTGGAGGTAGGTATGGGTCTCAAATCTGGATTTGGTTTTAGCATTGTTCCAGGCCTACCCCCCGAAATAAGTAAACTTAGATCCAAACTACTAAAGAAGCGCTGGGAAATGAAACCGGAAGAAAAACAGAGGCGGTATGAATAGGACAGTTACATGGAGAGGTCAACGGCTGGTGCTATACAGGAAAACTATATGTGGGGTTTTGTGTCTTGCCGAGGTGTTGTGGTGATTTACTTTTCGGTGACATATGTCCGTCTAGGTCGGCCTTGCGATTGCAAATAACTGTTGAATAACCGTATAACAATCCGGTATATTGTCGGTAAATATCTATTCGTTCGATGGTGATTTTTAAACAAAGTAAAGAAGCGTTTTGTGTGCTAATAAGAATTAATCACGAGCTTTGCGTTTTACAGTAAATATTTTATGAATGGACAGTTGCTCATTGTCGCAAGATTGATCCAGACTGTCTGTACTCATCATACACATACGATGCTACGCTATTTTATACATGCATAAAACCGGATTTGTGTGTATATATATTATGATGCAGGGCTGGGTTTTATTAGGTGGCATTGGCTCAGTGATACATTCAGTCTCCTTTTTTCTTCTTTAAAATTTGCTTGTGTTGCACAGTAAAGTTTCGTGTAATGTGTCATTGAGCTGATGACGCTGGTATAACTGGGTCCAGGTGTCTACTGGTTAGATATTATTGTTAATTTACATGTTTCCAGGGTTGGAAAATACTAATTTCAAATTTGGAGAATCCTCAGCTCCTTATATTGGGCATATAAAGAGAATGGTCGAAAGGGAAGTTTTTCTACAGGGATTAGGGAACGGGGAATTTACTTTGATTGTTAAAAATGCGTCTTTCATTTTCTTAGTCAATATTAAGGTTTATTTGTTGAAGATACACATTGTCAATTTGCCATTTGATAATGGGTAGCATAAAAATAGGAAGCCTGAATTGCCGAGGTCTTGCAAGTAATGCAGTTAAAAGGCGTGATATTTTTCATAGATGTCGAAATATGATATTACAATATTGACTGATACACACAGCGATGTTAATGTCGAAACACTCTGGCGAAATGAGTGGGGAGGTGATATAAAATTTGCATCGTTTTCTTCACATAGTAGGGGCATTGCAATAATATTTCAAAACTCCTTCGCTTACAAGGTGGAGAATGAATACAAAGACCCCGATGGAAATTATTTATTATTGAACATCACAATTCAAGACGTAAAAATAACACTCGGTGGAATATACGGCCCGAACAATGACATCCCAGCTTTTTTCACAAACCTGCAAAATAAAATCGAATTGATTGGGAATGATACTACATTATTGCAGGAGATTGGAATGTTGCCCTTGATAATGAAGTAGACACCGTTAATTATTGCAATCGTAATAATACAAAAGCTAACATAGAAATCCATAATATGATGCAGAATCTTGATCTAGTCGATGTCTGGAGAGAATTAAATGTAGATGCCCGAAAATACACATGGTTGGTGCTAATGGGGAAAAAAAGTCACTTGGATTATTTTCTGGTCTCCTTGGATTTACAAAATAATATTACAACAGCAGGTATGGATTTTGCTTACAAGTCAGATCATTCACCAATCAACATAGAATTGGAATTCATTAAACAACAGCGCGGAAGAGGAACATGGAAATTTAACAACAGTTTACTAGGGGATACTGAATATGTAAATATAGTTAAGAATGTTATAAAAGATGTTATTGTACAATACAGAGTAGACGAAAATGACGATTTAGAAAATGCTGAATTTAGTATTAGCGATCAATTACTATGGGAAACTTTAAAACTAATGATCAGGGGAAAAACGATCAGTTACTCATCTTTTAAGAAACGAGAACGCGGAAAACAAGAAAATGACCTAACAGATAAATTAAAAGAGTTATATAATCGAGACCAAACTGAGAACAACGCACAATTACTTAAAGATATTTTGGAAACGGAGGGTAAACTAAAAATATTAAGAGATAAAAAAAATCAAAGGGATTATAACCAGGGCAAAGGGGCGATGGAAAATCGAAGGTGAAAAAAGTACGAAGTATTTTTGTAATCTAGAAAAACGACAATACAACGAGAAAAATTGATTCCAAAATTAATAACACATGACGGACAAGAAGTAAACGATTTACACGAAATACTTAACCAGCAATTAACGTTCTACTCAAACCTGTATACAACAAAGGGAACTATGTTTAATGAAATACACCAGGAAACTTTTTTTAATGATAATAATCCATTCATAAATAAACTCACTGATGAGCAACACGACTCTATGAACGGTGTACTTATAAGGTTGAGGAGTGTCTAAAAACATTGAAACATATGAATAATGGGAAGTCTCCAGGTTTAGATGGATTCACCGTAGAGTTTTATAAGTTTTTCTGGATATAGACATAAAACAATACATTTTAAAATCTCTTAATCAAGCATTTAGTAAGGAGGCAGTGTCAATCAGTCAACGCCATTGACATTGGAGTCTTCGATTCCATTGAGTGGTCATTCATAGAAAAAAGTTTGCATTTCTTTGGTTTTAGTGATTACATTATAAATTGTTTTAAAACATTCTATTCTAATATCACAGCTTCTGTTGAAAATAATGGTCACCTCTCCACCTTTTTCCAACTAACACAAGGAGTATGACAAGGAGATCCTCTGTCTCCATATCTTTTCATTATCTGTATTGAATTGCTAAGTGCAGCTGTAAAATATGATCCTGGTGTCAATGGCGTAATCCTCAATAATTCTGAATACCTGATAAGTCAGTATGCAGATGATTCAACCTTGATACTCGAGGATGACCAAAGGTCTCTAGTTAAAGCGTTATATTTGATCGACATCTTTGGAGAATGTTCTGGTCTAAAAACCAATTTTGATAAAACCCAGGCTGTATGGATTGGGGTAAAACGGGGCTGCGGTGAGGAAATCAAATTCAAACTATTGGGAGTGAGATATGATTTTTCCAAACACGATATTTATGAAGATAATTTTACGGAAAAAATAAAGTCAGTGGAATCACTTTTGTCTGATTGGTCATTTAGAAATCTCTCTATTACTGGAAGAGTAACTGTTGTCAAAACTTCAGCTTTTCCAATCATTGTACAGATACTAACTGTCATTCCTAGTCCACCTGCTAAAATCCTTAAAAAGTTTCAAGTCCTGTTCTTTCATTTTATATGGAATAGTAAAATCGATAAACTTAAACAGAATCTCCTAATAGGCGATTTTAAAGATGGATGTTTAAAGGTTCCAGATATTTTTTCTTATAGTAAATCTTTAAAGCTTATGTGGATAAAGAAATGTCTGGATCCAAACAACCATGCAGATTGGAAAAAGTTACTAATTGACAATATTGAAAATATACGAGGAGATAAAATCTGGAGCTTAACAAAAAGTGAACTAGAAGAAATCGCTAAAAGATACAATTTTGGTAAATTTTGGAAAGAAATTTTATCATTTTGGGGAAATCTGTACGAGCCTCTCCCAGCAGCCCCTGAAAACGCACTCTCTCAGCCTCTATGGTTTAACAAAGAAATACAAGTAAATAGACAAACAGTCTTTATAAAAAAAATGTGTAATGAAGGTATTTTCTACGTTTAAGACGTAGTACATGTAGATGAAAATGGAAATTTTCTGTCTTTTAATGATTTCATTCAAAAATACCAATAAATATAAACTTTATGAATTTTAATAGCATTATTAGTGCAATACCAAGAGGCTGGAAGAGAATGATTAGAGATTATGGAAAAAATATTAATAATGTTGCACATTACAATAAAAACATGTCTACTGTATTGATTTATCCGCAACAATCCCATGAAAGGTGGCACACTATCTTAGATATTTCTCTGAACCAAGACGAATGGGGAAAAATTCACTCATGTCCCTTTTACGAGACAAAAGACTCGAAATTACAAAGTTTACAATACAGAATAATTCACAGAATCTTTTTCACAAATTCCATGCTACTGAAGCGAAAACTATTAGAACATGAAGAATGCAGCTTTTGTAGTGGAGAATCAGAAACAATATGTCACCTTTTTTGGGGTTGTACACATTTTCAATCTCTCTGGACATGTTTTATTAACTCGGTTTTACAAAAATATATATTAAACATATGCATACTACTGATTAAAAAATATATATCTTTAATGCGACAATACCACAAAATCCCCGACTGGGAAAGTTGTAAAATATTTATATAAATTATAGAAATTTAGACCTATATTCTGTCTACATGATGTCTCAAAATGCAGCGTACAAGACCCGGCGAAAATGGGAAAGTATCAAGCTTATTCTAGAATGAACTACTAGTACTTAACTTCTCGTTTATATTGTATTTCTTCTCCAGGAACCTTTGTAAACATGTAATGCACTTATGTGACTGACGCAATAAAAAAATGTTAAAGACAAATAAAAATTAGGCTTACATTTACGGAATCCTTGGTGTTGACGCTCCATCACTTACCTTCTTGTATTCACCCTAATGAAAGCAGCTACTTATTATTGAGGAAAAAAACTATGTCTGAAACAATAAACATATATTTAGCTCAACATCATTAGATGGTGGACTTTTCAAAAGCCATTTATATGTCTGTTATTCATCCCGCAGATGACCAGTTAGTTTGCAGGGAATATATTATAACTTAATGTTGGCTATTCCCCCAATGCTAGACTTTTTCAAGTTATATCGTATCACCTTAAAAAAACTGACAACAAAAAGTGATAAAGACGTATTTGTAATTCTAACTTGTGAATGATTGAAGTTGCACTGGCCAATAAAATAACACTGCAATGTTGTACATGTTTTGTGCAATTCTTTTTTTTCAGAAATGATTACATATTCATTAACTATTTACTAAAAAGTGTTGCAATTGTCTCTTTTTAATTAAATGATAAGTTATTATACTGACAAATCTGTGCACTTTGTTTTTTGGGTATATATAGTATAACACAAAAAATAATTATCATTATTCCTTAAGTAAATATTCTACAGCAAAAAGCTTGCCTCACAGTTTAATATCCAAAAAACTCTTGCCTGTTATATTAGATTCCTGTTTACATTCTTTATGACATTCATAATCATAACCTTGAAAGATATTGGTTCAATTTTCTTATTTATAAATAGGAAGACTACAAATGTCAACAAGTAAATATAGTAGATCATCGCTGAAGTTTTGCAGCCATTTTCAGGCGATTACTTTTTAATAGATTGAAATATTAGCAACTGCATTGTCGATTTATAAGTCTGCATGTCTTAACGATAAACAAGATGAACTATATATGTATATGTAGATACAGACAAACTTTTATTAAGAGATCACACTCTGAAAGTCCAAAAGATGGTCTCTTAACACAGGTGGCCACTATTAGAACAGCTTTGACTATATAAAATATATTAAAGAACTAAACTCAAAACTTTAAAATTAAGAATGTTTATATATTGTACATATTCATGTCAGATTTGAGGAGTAGTTTTGATCCATGAACATCTGTTTAACATCCTTTCCTGTAATAATGGTTGTCTGTGAATGATATAAAATCTTTATCGCTTTAAGGTGGATGTTCTTGTCAACACAACCAATACCAAACTGGACTTAGATTGTGGATTTGTTTCCCAAACAATGTTACGTGGAGCTGGACAAGGTATCCAAAAAGAATGCAATGATTACTACAAAGATGGGATCAACATAGGTGATATAGCTTGGACCTCGGCTGAAAATTTTTCTCATGTAAAACGCATATTTCATGTAGTTTTGCCTCACTGGAGACCCATCGGCAATTTTTCTCTGATGGTAAGTAAACAGTGATGGTTTCACAGGATCCCTTGCATATTGTGAAAGATTTTACATACAATATTTACCACTATTTAACCTTACCAAGTTCAGATGGCATTCATATAACCTGTAAATACCATGGCCCACTTTGTTCATGATTTTTATGACATAATAAGTGTAACATCAAAATGCACTGACTCTGTGGAAGGTGACTGATTTACTTATTGAAGAAGCATACACAATATATTCACTAATTTGATACATATGCTGACTTTAAGCTTTAAGTAAGTAATCTTATGCTGTTGAGTCAGCATCTGTCATTGACTATTCCTTTGAACAATTTCTTCTCAAGAATGAAAAGCCCTGGTACCTTTCTGTGATAATTAAAGCCCAACAAAGTTTGTGAATAAACATGGCCTTGATTTTTTTCTGGATCACTGGGATCAAATATGTCAAAAATTTCAAACAGCTTCTTTAAACCTCTATAAAGCTTACAAAGACTTCAAATGAACCGAAAGGCCTAGAGTCTTGATGTTTGACTGGTAACTTCCAGGATGGAGCATGACCAAATTTGGGAATTAATATGACCTTGACCTATTTCTATGGTCAAACATGTCAGAACTTCAAACAACTTCTTACAAAGAACCCAAAGGCATAGAGTCATGATATTTTGTGGGTAGCTTCCCTGGAAAGAGCCTGACAATGTTTGTGAACGATATGACCTGAACAGTTTCTCAATGTCACATGGGTCAAATATGTCAAAAAATTCAAATGACTTCTTTTGAAGAACCAAAATGAATTGAGTGATTATATCTTATTGGTAGCTTCATGGAAAACAGCTTGACAAAGTTTGCAAATGAAAATGATTTGACCAAGGTAATGGTACAATATGTCAAAAACTTCAGATGACTTCTCCTGAGGAACTGAAAGGCATAAATTCATAATATTTTGATGGTAGCTTGCGACGATGGAGTATGAAAATGTTTGTGAGCAAAAATGACCTTGAACTATTTTCAAGGTAACAGAGATCAAATGTGTCAAAGATTTTAAACAAATTGTTCTTTAAAACTGAAAGGCCTTAAGTCATGATATTTGGCCAGTATAAATTCCTGGGATAGAGCCAGACAAATTTTGTGAATGAAAATGATGTTTACCAATATTCAAGGACAGAAGGGTCTTATATCCACCAAAAAAAATAAAAAAACTTCTTCTGAAGAACCAAAGGCCTAGAGTCATGCGATATTTCACTGGTAATTCCTTGGTAAGTGTCCAAGAAAGTTAGGGAATCAAAATGACCTGGTCCTATTTTCAAGCTAGGTCACATGCAGCGGTCAAAAATGTCAAAACTTTAAATAACTTCTTCTGAAGAACCAAAAGGCATAGAGTCATGATATTTGGCTACTGCTTCCTATGGTAGAACCTGACAAAGATTGTGAAAAAAATGACCTTGAACTACCTTAAATAAGATGTTTTAACTATTGATTAGAATAGTGTTAGAGTGATGATTCCACAAGACAGTTTCAACGTTTCACTTGTATTTATTTACAGGTCTGCAAATTGTACATATAGTTACAATTTCTTCTCAATATTCACAATCAATCTGGTACTCCTACCTTGCATATAGCAATCACTCTCTGACCCTCTGATTTGGGTCCAGATACACTTATAAGCTTACACAGTACCTAGGTGAAGACACCTACCCTGTACTATCCTAATATTACTAACAGTTAGAAGGATGTGTTTCTAACTGCAGGAGTTTAAATTCATATTTATACAAAACCCTAACTGATACAAACAACTTATCAATTAAATATGAAAGAAGATATTCTCTAGCTTATAATGATATAATTTAACTTATACCTAGGCTAGGAAATAGATATAAATACAATAATGAATTGTTAGATTCAAGCCATTTCAAATGACTGATAAATTGATACAACTTCTGACTAGTTTAAAATTATAAAAACAGTGTCTTAAACTACACATAATGTACATTCAAATGGTATCAACATTATTCTCTAAATGATAACTATCAATTAGAAATAATACATTTAAACTACAGAACAAAAACAAATATCTACATAGGTGAAGTATTGTTAAGCCCAGCTAGGTCCCAGTTGGGGACTATCCCCACAGCTGACCATCACCCTACAGCAAGAGGGAGCTGACACAGCATGACACTTCCTACACACCTAACACAAATCGCTTAGCCCTTATAATTTACCTGGCTAGCAGATTTACACTACTACAATAGTAATGTGTCCTTTTTATCCTGATCAAGCTCAAAATAAAATATGAAAAAATAATTAAATGTGACCTAATCAAAATCATGTGGTTGAATTTGTAGAGACCAGACCCCTTTGAGAGATAGTTTTTCAAAATATTACCCAGGTAAGATTTTATGTAAAACATCAATTCATTTCTCATTTAGGTCCTGGAGTTGCTGATCACAAAGTGCCTGATTAAAGCAGATGAAATGAAGATGCACAGCATAGCTTTCCCTGTACTTGGTACAGGAAACTTGATGTACCCTCAACAGCTTGTAGCTAAAACCATGTGTGACACTGTCAACAAGTATGGCAGCAATAGAAAAACCGATATCAAGACAGTAAAGTTTGCTATTTTTGAAAGGGATGTCTTTCAGGTAAGATTTTGTATTGAAGAACAATATTATATTGATTATTGTTTAACTAAAATTGATTCTAAGCACATATATTGTAGTTTAAGCCCTTCATCATCATAATTTTGGTACCACAGGTGTATAGTGCTTTTAAGTATCCACAAATAGATATCCTTGACCTAGGGGTTAAATGTGTTAAAACCTTTGAACGACTTCTTCTGAATAATTAAGACACATATAAATTATGTTGATACCATGCACTTAAGGCATTTTTACCCACATTTAAGCTAGGATCATGAAACTTGGTGTGTACATCACTCATAGGAAGACGATGCGCACTTTACCAAATTAAGGGGCCACAACCCCTTATTTACAGAGTTATTGCCCTTTGCTAAAATGTTGTGTCTGGAGCATTACTTTGCCATGAAACTTTCACTTGGTATGTACAGTAGTCATACTAAGGCAATAAGCACAGTACCAAATTCAGAGCCCACAACCCCTTAATTACAGAGTTATTGCCCTTTTCTAAAACGTTTTGTCCGGAGCATAACTTTGCCTGCAGTTAGGATAGGATAATGAATCTTAGTGTGTACATCAGTCACGCTAAGGTGAAGTGCATTGTACCAAATTTAGAATCAGCTGCCCCTTAATAATTAAGTTATTGTCCTTTGCTAAAATACCAGACACATATACATGTATGTTAAAACATGACTTGTCTTCTTCAAAACTCCCCATTTCAACATATTTTTACCAATATGTGTCATAAATCTAACCAAATGCAAAATTCACAAACAGGAAAAGCCTCCAATAAAGTTGTTTTCGGGGAGCATACATCAGTCCCACTGATACTCTTGTTTAATTTGGAGCAAGGCCTTTGGCAAAGACCACTCGACCTTGGGTAAACAAAGGGCGTGGCCCTCTTGAAGCAGAGGGGCAGGGCCCAAGAGGAGATATATGAATGAATCTTTAAAATGCTACTCCTTCCGTAGAGCTAAAGGAATTGAATTTAAAATCATCTAAAGCATCCTTTGGCAAAGGGAACTCATTATTGTATAAACAAAAGGTGTGTACCCCTGGGGGCAGAGAGACGGGGCTAAATACAGGATATATCTGTAAATCTTTAAAATCCTACTCCTTAAAACATTCTTACACAAAACTAATTTAATGCTGTATAAATGGAAGGTGTGACCTTTCTTAAGGACATAGGGTGAGACACATTAGGGGTAAACAGTATTGGTTAACATTAAGAAAAAATCTCATTTCTCCCATACTATAGAAAATATTTTAGTATGAAATATTCCTGGACAAAGAGGACTCAATGTTAATAAACAGGGTCTGCTCCCCATCAGGACAGGCTTAACAGAAGTAACCAGAAAAAAATCTTTAATTCCTTCTACAGCGTTGAGTCCTCTTAGCCCAAGAATATCTCATACTAAATTGGGCTAAAATCCCTTTTATAGTACTGAAGGAATACAATTTTTAGCTCACCTGATCCGAAGGACCATGGTGAGCTTATGCCATACCACAGCATCTGTCATCCCAAAATTTGGCCTGGAGCATCCTTAGGCTAAGGGTTCTCAATTTTGTATAAACGGTGGGTGTGGCCAGGGGAAATAGAGATAAAACCTTTAAAATCCTTCTACCGTAGGGATGAAGGGATTTTATCACATTTTGGTCTTGAGCTACCTCATTTTTAGCTCGCCTGCCCGAAGAAATATATTGATAGTTGACTGAGAGCTTCGTTGGTAGAAGCCTGACAAAGTTTGAGAACGAAAATTACCTTGACCTACTTCCAAGGTCACAGGGGTCAAATGTGTCAAACACTTCAAACGACTTCTTATGGAGAACTAAAAGGTATAGAATCTTCATATATGGCTGGTGGCTTCCTGAGATAGAGCCCAACAAAGTTTGAGAATGAAAATGACCTTGACCTATTTTCAAGGTCTCGGGGGTTAAATTTGTCAAACACTTCAAAAGACTTCTTCTGGAGAACTAAAAGGTATAGAATCTTCGTATTTGGCTGGTGGTGTCCTGGGATAAAGCCAGACAAAGTTTGAGAATGAAAATGACCTTGACCTACTCTCAAGGTGTCAGGGGTCAAATGTGTCAAAGACTTCAAAAGACTTCTTCTGAAGAATTTAGTGGTATAGAACCTTCATATTTGGCTGGTTGCTTCCTGGGATAAAGCCAGACAAAGTTTGAGAATGAAAATGATCTTGACCTACTTTCAAGGTCACAGCGGTCAAATATGTCAAACTCTTCAAAAGACTTTTTCTGAAGGACTGATATGTATATAATCTTCATATTTGGCTGGTTGCTTCCTAGGCTAAAGCCAGACAAAGTTTAAAAAACAACTTCTTCTGAAAAATGGCGCCTGACAAAGTTGCAAATGAAAATAACCTGGATCTCCTTATAAGGTCACAGCGGTCAATTATGTCAAACACTTTAAACAACTTCTTCTAAAGGACTGAAATATATAGAATCTTAATATTTGGCTGGAAGTTTCTTGGGGTGGAGCCCAACAAGTTTGAGAATGAAAAAGGCCTTGACCTTCTTTCAAAGTCACAGGGGTTTAAGGGGTCAAATGTGTCAAACACACAACTTCTTCTGACAACCTGAAAGGTATAGAATCTTAATATGTGGCTGGTAGCTTCCTGGGATGGAGCCTGACAAAGATTGCAAATGAAAATAACCTGGATCTACTTTTAAGGTCACAGGGATCAATTATGTCAAACACTTTAAACAACTTTACAAATTAAGTTTTGTCATGCAGGTAAAAAATTACAATTTATGTAGAAATTGGGTGAATTGAATTTTAAAAAAGATTTGATATATATTTCTAGTCATTAATGCCTAAGAAAGATGAATGATTTAAATTTCAGGTATTCAAGATCTATGAAGAGTTCAATAGCTTTGGGCGCAGTGAAACAGTTGGTATGTATCACAAGAGTAAATTGTGATATGTTTAATTAACTCATCTATCTGAAGGGCAAGTAAAATACTCTTGACCCAATGATTGTAATATCTTATTTAGCCCACCAGGTCTGAAAATGAGCTTATGCCATACTGTTGCATCCATTGTCTGTCCCTCCATTACTGTCTGTCCGCCTGTCCATCAATCAACAATATCTCCAAACAACTTCTTCTTCAAAACCGCTGTTTGGAATTTAACCAAATTTGACTGGATGTATCCCTTTGGTGGTGGGGATTCAAATTGTACAAATGGAGAACCTGACCTCCAGGGGGGCGGAGGGGCAGGGCCAAAAGGGGATAATTTGACCATATTGATTTAAGCAACTTCTTGGCTAAGGTAATTAAAGAGATAAATAAAAACCATATTTGGCTTTCTCATGTGGTGGGTATTCAAAATTGTAAAAATGGAGAGGCTAAGGGATGTGGCCAAAGGGGGGGGGGGGGGGGGGGGGGGGGGGGGGGGGGGGGGGGGGGGTATTTAGTCATATTGATTTAAGTGACTTCTTCTCTGGAACTAAGGATCATAAGGATATCAATTATATTTGGTTGAAGAAAGCCTTCTCAGCTGATAGGAATTCAAAATTGTATAAATGTAGGGGCTGCCTCTCATAAGGGGAGTGGGGAATGAGAGATATTGCAAATAGGGGGACATTAATTTGGCCATTATTTTGCATTCTTGCATCTCTTCAGGAACTAATGGATCAATATGAACCTTTTTTGGTTGGAAGCATTCTCAATTGTTGGGGATTCTTAAATGTTACCAGTTGAAGGGCTGACCCCTCCGGGGGCTGAGAGGCAGGGCAAAAAAGATTTTTTAACTTAGAAATGATTAAGATCCCTACCCGATTACTATACATATACTTGCTGAGCATAAAGACACAAACACACGTATTCTACCAGAATGACTTGGGTTCTGGCCCCACCCATGGAGACTAAGTAACTTGGTCATAACTTTGAAATGGTTGAGATCCCTACCCTTTAGTCATGTATACAATATTGCTGGGAATACACAGAAAAATACAGTCATGGTATTAGAATTGACTCTGGGGTCTTGCCACACCCTTAGGGACTTAGTCATTGGGTCATAACCTTTGAGACCTAAAGCCTATTATGATATATGTATTTGCCTAGCATGAAGATTTGGATACATGTATGCTGGCAAAATTGGCCCAGGGGACTTGCCTTTCCTTAAGAATTTTTTTTCCATACTACTTTCATTGAGGATTGTTTGCCAGGTGAGCAATACAGGCCCTCTGGCCCTTTTGTTTAGGTATGACCTCTTGTTCTGACAATGATTGTCAACAGATGCTCATAACTATGCCTCCTCTCATTTTTCGGTATATGTTCGAATATCAATATTTCAAGTAATTCCTCATAAAACAGTTCTTTAATCCTTGGTTAAATCTGTCTCATCCCATACCTGCTATTGCCTGAATCTCCAAATGGGGGTCATGACCCCCATTGGAAAATTCTGTGGGGGGTGATAACGCACGACAAAAAAATTCATGTCAAAATAAATCATTTAATTTTTGCGCCGTCACGGCATAACATATATGTTGTGTCTTCTGGTAGGATTTAGGACCTTTTTAAAATAAATAAAACAACTCTTTTCACACATTTTGTTTAATTACATTATCTCTTTTCAGAATACTGATTTCCCTGTACATACAGGTAGTTTAAGTTAATTGTAGAAAACTTGGCATCTTTGATGCATACTGAAAGCATGAACTCATCTAGAAGCTCCTCTATCTATTTCTCCCTCTCATCTTTATGTACTACATTGGGAATCTGACTGCCTGCAGGTTGGAAACTGGAAAAAAAAAATATGCATTTATGTTAAATACAGGTATTTCTATTGGTTTAATTTATCTTGGTACACTCAAATTTGTACGACTGCTAAATTTTAAAGCAATCTCGCGATCGCAATATGGGAAAGCATTTTCATGCAGATTTTGGTAAATTAGAATGATCGTGATCTGTCGTTGAGAAAGTAATGTGTTCAGCACTTAAGTTACTATTAATAACGACTTTGCGTTTATAACCTTGTCGTCGGACATCGTGAAAATCGTTAATCATAAGGTATGTTTTTCATAAAGAGCACCCGAACCTACTGAAAATATTTAAGTATATAGTATAGTTTACAATAAGAATGATCAGGCTCAATATTTTTATGACATAACGAAGCCACTCAAAATCCCTTTCCCACAAAGTATTACAATAGCAGACATACTTATTCTGTTTTTCTAGCATTTAACGCAGTCCAGATTATGGTTAAGCACATAAAATCGAAAGTACTACGATCAGATTTATATGCACTGTTGTAATAGTAAACGGTACTCACCTTTCAAATTTGCCTGGCTTCCACGAGACCGCCATTGTGAAAACATTTCGAATTGTGTACAGACTTTACCCACTCGGAACTTCTCCGCCGATTCGGTCATCTAACATTGGAAGGAACTGTAATCGGGGTGAGGTGTTCCGAATAGGCTTTACCCATACGTTAATGCTAAACCTACGAGACAAACGAATGGAACACTTCCAGAAATAGGGACATACTAATACGAGCGCGGAGGCGGGTGATGCCGTGTCATGTTGACGGAATGCGGTAGATTTGTATCACCTGCGCGGGTCATAAGTTGGTCGCGGGTGATAGGTTAATTTTGCGGGTGTGAGTTGCAGGATGCGAGTCATTTAGCATGTATGCTATCCTATGGGTTAACACTACCACTTGGCTATGAGGATAAAAACAAAGACATTAGGATGCTTGCTCAGGCAATCAGTTTGTCAGACTTTGGAGTAATAAAATCTTTTGATACATCTCAAATCAATAAAATAGGATTTCAATGGAGAAAATAGATCAGATCATTTGAACTCTATGCAGAAGAAAAATGGGTAGGTGAACCAGCCCAAAAAGAGCCTTGTTACTCCACTGTGCAGAAGAAAAAATACAAGTTATCTTTTATACTCTACCACCTAGACAGCCTGATGCAAACAAAGATGTGTATACTGTCACGAATGCCATTTTGGATAAATGTTTTGCCCCCAGGTAAATGTGTCATTTGGACAGTTTCAGTTAAGATCAATGAGTTGAAATGTTTGTTACTCGATTCCGTGAAAAGACACGTTTTTGGAAATTGTGTTGAAGAAATGATAAGTGATGCCAAGTTATCGAGAAATGTAGTTGGTCACGACTGAGGGGGAAATTTCTAGAACCAAGAAATGTAACATTAGATGATGACACAAACATTTGAAACAGAACAAAAAGCATTCAATTAGATAGAAATAGGAGTAAATGACAAACACATTAGAGGCATCCTCGATATCCAGGGGTTACACTCACTTTCGCTCTCTACCCCCCTGGAATATGTCGCAGCAAAATTGAAGGCTTAGTGTGCGCCACCTTGTTGATGATATGAGAAGACTAGTTTGATCCTTTGATATACATCAAAAGAATCTCGCGGTCACGTAATGGTAAAAATTGACAGGCTTTGAAGTCGGGCATCTCTCCTTTGTAATCTTGAAAGGATAGGTATCAGCCTAGCGATTGGTCAGTTTATTTTACCCGAGACCAATCAAATAGCTATCTTCCTGCCTTCAATTTTGCTATGACATATTTCAGGTGTGTAGAGAGTGAAAGTGAGCGTAACCCCTGGATATCGAGGATGCGTTAGAGGAGACATCAACAAAGTGAAAGAAAGTACCAAAGCCAAGAAAACTGGTCGTATTAGTAAGAATTCCATGAAATGTTATGCCTGTGGTTACATGGGTCACTTGGACAAGGACTCCAAATGCCCAGCAAAAGACAAAAAAGTGCCGAAAATATAAGAAAACAGGTCATTTTGAGAAGTGCTGCAAGAAGAAAGTAGATTCTGGAAAATCTTGGAAAAAGGCAGGTAATTGGTACAGCCATGTGAAGCAAGTTAAGAGTGACTCTGTGACTCTGACAGACACAACCAGCATTTATTTGGTGTAAATACTGAAGAATCCAAGCTGTCTACAACTTAAAGTGTCCTTTATTGTGCATGATTTATTTTAAGACTGATTGGAAATACAAGATGGACACCAGGTAGCCTCCTTATTTTTGGTTCAAGTTGGTTATCACTTTTTCTCAAGAACTGAGCAACAACCTAACATTGAACGGACACTCTCAAATCCAGCTGTTTGAAATTTTAATCAATAGTTACCACAATGTACATTTATTGTATGTTGACAAGACAATCAGTCTGACTTCAAAGGGGAAAAGAAGAAATAGGATTAAACAAAGATCTTACCATGGTTGGATCT
Organism: Mizuhopecten yessoensis; assembly: GCF_002113885.1. Lineage (NCBI taxonomy): Eukaryota > Metazoa > Mollusca > Bivalvia > Pectinida > Pectinidae > Mizuhopecten > Mizuhopecten yessoensis. The sequence continues at coordinate 35,681 of NW_018405306.1, forward strand.
CGTAATAAATGTTTTATCATTAAATATTATCATCAGAAGGATTTCAGTTGTCACATGATTTGGTCATCACAACAAGAGAAATCAATAAATCCCACAAAAAATTTTCATTTTAATTTATTGTTCCTATTTTTGAAGTTACGGGTTAAATCATGAAATATAACTTGGAGATAATCCCCGCTTGTGCATGTATGTTGTAGAAGACGATCCTCCGTACAATGTCATTGAGGCCAGGATTCCAACACCGGTGACATCAGTTCAGATACAGGTTCTGCCTTTCCATGGATGCTGGTGGAGAGTTGATGCCCTGGTGGAATTTGTGACAATTAGACAGGCTCAACAAGGTAATTATGTAGACCAGTTAGAAGTTATTACATGATTGAGATGCCACCTGTTTCCACATGTAAGAGGAATGACTGCTATGAGACATTGGAGACACAAGCTGAAAATATATCCCTGAAAAAAAATACTATTTTGAAATTTTTGTGCATCACACAGTGAGATCGCTTATAATGAGATATTGTGTATTACGAAACAATTTCAAAGTCTGTGGTTAAACCAGTCAATTTTACCTATGTCTATATATAATGAGGTATGACGCAGGAAGGAATCATTGTATTGCTTACACTAACTTCAAACAATATACATAATACATGCAGTAGAATGTAGCTGAGTAATTCTTACAATACTGAATTTATCAATCATATTTTCCACTCGGTGAGAGAGGAAGGCTCTCTCTTAATTGAGACCATTTAACATTGTCAATGAAGTTGAGCAATGACCTAGAACTAAATTCAATATATTTGTACTGAATACAGGCTAACCTCTAGTACAATACTAAATTCAGTTTTGAAAAAACTCTGAAAGCAGAAAAGCTCCTTATGCAGAATGCTTATAGTCTAATAAGACAAAAACTGCAACCAATAAATCTTTCAGAAATCCAGTACATGGTTTAAATGTGTTCCTATAGCTGGGTTTCCAATTTATTGACCCAATTCTTTAATGTCAATGCTGAGAAAAGTTTGTTTGAATGAATGACCTTGAATTATATTCAAGGTCACAGGGGTCAAATATGTGAAAATCTTTAAACGATCTCTTCTGAATAACCATGAGGCCCAGAGTGTTGATATTTAGCCAGTAGCATGCTTGGATGAAGGGCTATCAAGCTTTTTCATTTGTTTGACATTGACCCACCATCAAGGTCACATTTGGTCAAATATGTATAAACATTAAAATGACATAGTTTCAATAAGCAAAGGGATAAGGTGGTGATATTTTGCAAGTTGCATCCTGAGATGAAGGGCTATAAAATATGCTCAACTTAATTACCTTGCTTGACTTTCAAGGTCACAGGGGTAAAATGTTTTAAATCTTTTAACAGGTTCTGTTGAATTACTTATAATCATAAATACTGATATATTGCCTGTCGCTTTATTTTAGATTAAGGTTACAAGTGCAAGATTAATACCAAGTGAGCAATGCAGGCCCATTAGGCCTCTTGTAATTATGGTTGGCATCTTTAAACTTTAAACTGATATGAATTAATTAGCTGAAATGAGTTAATGACCTTACTGGGTTGAGATGTTTCCTAACTCTTTAACCAATAGGAACTGTCTTCAAAACTATTAATTTATTGTGCATATTAATAAAATCTTAAGAGTTAAAATTTTCAATGATTTGGTTTAAAGTTTAAAAATCCTCTAGAATGACAGCATAATTCCAATTACCAAATTTTGTAACAAACCATGAAAGCTGTACATAACTGCAACTCCAGTCCCCCCCCCCCCCTAAAATAAATTAATAAGAAAAAGTGATCTGTATCTGGAATGTTGATAACTATTTGATGTATTGTGTTGTACAGTTGACCAGGTGGTTGCCCTGTACTCCTTCACAGCACAGAGCAACGACGAGCTGACAATCCACAAGGGATCTGTGATTAACGTCATCAATAAGGACAAAGCCAACTGGTGGTTGGGGGAATGTAACGGCCAGTCTGGCATGTTTCCTTCCAACTATGTTGATGCCCTCACCACCTCACCCCCACAGGAACCTACATGTAAGTAAAAATCTGCCTCACCACCATACAAACAAAAGGACTCTCCAACACTCCACTGTACACAATCAAATACACGAGACAACCACATACTTTAGATTACAGTATTTTAGCTCACCTGCCAAAAGGGCAAGTGAGCTTCTGCCATTGTGCGGCGTCCGTTGTCTGTCCATCATCCATCCATCGTCCGCTGTCCATCTATCCGTCGTCAACGTTTTACTGGAATGAAGAGCTACCTAAAACCTAAAACCTTTAAAACCTTTAAACAACTTCTTCTAAATAACCAAGAGGCCTAGGATGATAATATTTGCCCAGTAACATGCTGGGATAAAGGACTACCCAAGTTGTTAAGTCACCTGAGACGAAGTCTCAAGTGAGATATTCTAAACGCCTTTTGTCCGGCGTCTGTCTTGCATCCGTAAACAATTTACATTTTAGACTTCTACTCAGAATCCCCTGATCTGATTTCGCTAAAATTTTGCAGGAACCTTCCTTGGTAATATATGCACCAAAATTATGAATTATATGGTTCCTACCCACCGGGGCTTTGAGGGGCGGGGCTAAAAGTGATCAAATTGGCTTAAATTTTTAAAATCTTCTACTTCAGACCCAGATATGCTGGAAACTAATACTCTTCATATGTGAAAGGGTCTTGAGGTATTTTATCAAAATTGTGAATTTCATGACCCTCGAGCTTCACGTTTGCCCCTGGGGAGGGGGTGAAATTTACTATAGTTTATATAGGAAAATGATACTTTTGGGTATATTTTGTTCATTTTCTACTGGAAATCATTCAAACTTGATTTACATTATAACCATGAGATGACAGTTTGAAACTTTGACATTTTTAACCCTGTATCATCCCCAGGGGCATGAGGGGCGGAGCCCAAATGCGATCATATAGCCATAAATTTCAACAGTCATCTTCTCCAGACTGAGATAGGCTGGAAACCAATACTTGTCATAGATGGAAGGGTCTTGAGGTGCTTTATCAAAATTGTGAATTTCATGACCCCCAGACTCCATGTTTGCCCCTGGGAGGGGGCGAAGTTTACTATACTTTATATAGGAAAATGATACTTTTGGGTATATTTGGTTCATTTTCAATTGGAAATTACTCAAACTTGACAGACATTATAACTATGAAACGACGGTTTGATACTTGGACAGTTTGGGCCCGGGCCTGCCGCCAAGGGCTAAGGGGCGGGGCTAAAAGGGGTCAAATTGGCTTAAATCAATAAAGCTTATCCAGACCAAGATATGCTGGAAAAAAATAATCTACATAGATGGAAGGTTCTTAAAGCGCTTTATCCCCTGGGTATTGGGTAAAGTTTACTATAGTTATATAGAAAAATGATACTTTTGCGTATATTTGGTTCATTTCCAATTGGAAATCATTGAAACTTGATGGACATTATAACTTTGAAATGACAGTTTGATACTATGACAGTTTGGGCTTTGGCCATCTTGGAATTCTTCTCCAGACTCAGATATGGCTTCGTTGACTTAAGTACTTACAATTTTGTTGTTTTTTACCATTTAGTTGTATGTAATTTATGTTCAGTATAAAAAGATGCAAAGCTTCCAAATGGCAAATTACAATACACACAAATTCTTCATAGTTGAATCAATATATTAGATAATTGATAGGACAGCTGTTTTCTTTTTAGCCAGTAACCTTACTCAAATAAACAAAACAAAAATCTGACAGCTCATTCTACTGTAATAGGAAAGAAAGAAGTGGAAAGATGAGGTTCCCCAGCTGGGATCGAACCCATGACCCCAGGTTCCGGAGGCCAACACTTTACCACAGAGCTAAAGGGACATATTTTTGTACATAGTACAATACTATCCAGATCTTTCACACTACTTTTGCATTACATGTAGTTCAAGTTACCTTTGTTACAAACTGATTTCTTTTTCATTTGGCAACATCGATAACGTCAGATTTTTACATAACTGCATGATCAGGTGACTGTTAAGGCCCATGGGCCTTTTGTTTGCATTTGAAGGAGATATTGCTAGAAAATATATGTGTTTTTTACCTATATCTGTTATAAATTGTTGTACAAATTATTTTTACCATGCACAGTGGAGTACACAAAATTGAATTTCATGGCAATATGGAATATGAATAAATGCAATTGTTATTGGCCAGATTGCAACGCAATCAGGGCTGATAGATTGGCGATTCCTGTCCGTCTGTCTGCGCTAAGAAGACTGGTTAAGCTCAGTTTCCAAGTTAGTTATTATCCCAAATCAACTAATCTTGCATGGCTTATGTATCTAAGGAAACTTATCACATGCAATGCTTCAGATGCTGGGTCTGACCTACATTTTCCGCTTCACTGACCAGGTTAAGAAGATTGGTTTAGGTCACTTACCAAGTAACTACTTTTCCTTCATCAACTAAATTTGCATGGCTTATGTATCTAAGGATGCTAATCACATGCAATGCTTCAGATGCTGGGTCTGCCCTACATTTTCCGCTTCACTGACCAGGTTAAAAAGATTGGTTAAGGTCAGGCCACATCTGCATTATGGTTTAAGAAGATTGGTGTAGACCACTTACCAAGTAACTACTTGTCCTACATCAACTAAACTTGGATGCCTTATGTATCTAAGGATGCTTATCACATGTGATGCTTTACATGAAAATGTACTGTAGCAATCTGGCCATATCGCCATTGGCGGTTTCTTGTTTTTTTATATTTCTGTAATGAGTTATTTTTTTCATACGATTTATTTGTAATCTACAGTGTTTGGCTAATTTGTCGGTATATAAAAGTAAATAGTTTGTAAAATGTGAATAAAATCATTACTGTCTCCATATGGAAGGTTCTTGTCATTTTATTGGACTATGAAGAGAAAGGGACCCTGCATGGGATGTACTTATAAAATGCATCAAAACTGGAAAAATATGCAGTAAAAGTTCATAAAAATTTGGGAAATACTTAACACGCGTGTGTGGAAAAGAAAAATATATATTTTTTCACTTCCAAAAAAAATGTTTATAATACATTGAATACCTTAATATATGTGGAATTTACTGTAGTTGTTAATTTTTTGTTAAGACCTTTTACCTTTTCTATAAAATATAAAATTGTATACTCATTTGTAATTTGTTGTAAGGTTTGTTTGTTTGTTTGATTTTGTTTAACGTCCTATTAACAGCTAAGGTCATTTAAGGACGGCCTCCCCTGTGTGCAAGATGCATGCATGTAGTGTATGTGTGTGTATTTTGGGAGGCTGCGATATGTTCGTGTTTGTCTTCTTGTAATAGCGCGGAACTGATGCCGACTTTATAGTGCTACCTCACTGAAACATACTGCCGAAGACACCCAGCAGGACGCCCCACCCGGTCACATTATACTGACAACGGGCGAACCAGTCGTCCCACTCCTAATTTGCNTAGGAAAAAGAAAGTTATTTAGAAAGGAGAGAAGAGATAAGGTCCCAAATTTAGTCGCCTCTTACGATCATGCAATTGGGGGCAGCAGGTACAATTCTTACGCCCTACCTGCAGGGCAGGCTTGTTGGTGCTTGTTGTTGTAAGGAATGGCTTCTACAGATTGAATTGATACATAAGCATGATGAGTTACATAATGTATAGCCAAATCCCTTTTTATATCCACAGTATGAATAGTTACATAATGTATGACCAAATCATATTTCAGATCCACAGCATCAGGAGTTACATCATAGCAGCTGCACCAAGGAATGGATCATAAAGGGCTCGCAGTACTACCTTCATATCAGGATCCTATGTGATACAGTTGACAATATTACAAAAGGAACCAAAGCAGCGTTGAATATCACTTCTTTGGAAGAGAGAATCACATCTTTGGGATTTGTTGTGGAGCCCTTGCAGGACTCATTTGCAAAGAGTAATTGTAATTCATTTAGCCAAAGACAGCTTGTTATGGCCTGACAAAGCATCACATCTCGCCATTCTCCATCAAATTTTCATTTCAAATACTATATCTCTAGAAAACCTAAAGAGATTTTGACATCATTTAATATGCAACATCAGTTAATCAAGAAATTTCAGGGTATGCCACTGGGGGCAAAGGGTCAGGGCCATAAATAAAGAAAATAAGGTTAAACCATTAAAAATCCTGCTTTTTAAATATTGGAGGATATTGACTAAGATTAAGATTTAAGGCATTAGGAGTATTATAAAGACTTCTTCTCCAACAAGGTTTGATAGATTTTGAATTTAGACATTAGCTTACCTGCACAAAGGGCATGTATGCCGTGGCAGGGCAATCCGTCAACTTTTCCTTTAAACAACATCTTTTGAAGAACCAGAAAGCCTACAGTCATGATATTTTACTTGTAGCTTTCTGATGAAGAGTCCTATAAAGTTGGTGACAAAAATGACTGACCTACTTTCAAGGTCACAGGGGTCAAATATGTCCAAAACTTCAAACAGCTTTTCCTGAAGAACTTGAAATCTCAGATGTGATGTTTGGCTGGGAGCTTCCAGGGTTGAAACCTTAATTACAAGGTTTGCGACAAAAAAATAAATGCTTTGACCCTCTTTCAAGGTCAAGGTAGTCAAGTGTGTAGAAATAAAAAAACAAAATTCTGCTGAATAACCAAGATTTAGGTGATTACATTTGTATGTGTTGTTTCAAATGAATGAACTTGACACATTTTCTAGGTCACAGAGGTCAAATGTGTTAGAACATTTAAAAGGCTTATTCTGAATAACCAAGGGCTTTTATATTTGGCAAGTAATGTCATAGTGTAGAGCTATTTAAAGAATGTATTCTAAATGAATTACCTAGATCATCTTTGAAGAACTGATTGTTTCACCCACGTTCAAGGTCATAGGGGTCAAATGTGTTAAAATAAGAAAAAAACTTCTTTTGAACTTCCGTCTATGTGCTGAACCTTGGCATCTGTCCTCCGTCTGTCAACTTTTTTCCTTTCAAACGCTTCTAGTCCTGAACAGCTTTATGGATTTTAACTAGGCCTGGAGCATCCGTGGGCAAAGGGGACTACATTTTGTATGAACGGAGGGTGTGGCCCCTCTGGGTGGAGAGGGGTGGGGCACAATAGGGGAAATTCAGGTATATCTTTAAAATCCTTCTCCTTCAGTATGATTGGAGTTATTTTAACCCAATTTGGTCAAGAACATCATTTTGCAAGGGAACTCAATTTGCTTTAACAGATTGTGGTCCTTCTGGGAGCAAAGGAGAAGGGTTCAGTAGGGGAAACATAGTAATAAATGTTTAAAATCCTTCTCCTTTGTTTAGAGCATCCTTGGGCAAAGGGGACTCAATTTTTGTGTCGCCTGTGAAAAGCTGGTGACACATAGGTATTGCTTTGTCGACGTTGGCGGCATCGTTTGGCGGCGGCTGCGGCGTCCAAACAGAAGTTTTCACGCGATAACTTGAGATTCCTTAGGCCTATCAAACTCAAACTTCATGCAGTGCTTACTTACCAAAAGTGCTTGCTTGGAATTGCTTTTCAGGTCCGAAGGTCAAAGGTCAAGGTCACTGTTACTATGAATAGAAAATCTGTTTTCGTGCGATTACTTGAGTTTCCTTGGGCCGATCAAACTCAAACTTCATGCAGTGCTTCCTTACCAAAAGTGCTTGCTTGGGATTGCTTTTCCGGTCCGAAGGTCAAAGGTCAAGGTCCCTTACTATAAATAGAAATCTGTTTTCGTGCGATTACTTGAGTTTCCTTGGGCCGATCAAACTCAAACTTCATGCAGTGCTTCCTTACAAAAACTGCTTGCTTCGGATTGCTTTTCAGGTCCGAAGGTCAAAGGTCAAGGTCACTGTTACTTTAAATAGAAACTTCACTAAAACTGTATACTGGACGGCTTCGATCTACCACTTGACCCACCGTGTATACCTCTGAAATGCCATCTTACTCCAAATGTTATTGACAACACTAGCTGTTTAACATCATAATCCACAAGTGTATTCATTCCGACAAATCATACAAATTAAACTTGGAATTGAGACACAAAAAAACTTCTCCTTGTGTAGGAATGGAGGGATTTCAACCAAATTTGTTCTAGAGTATCCTTGGGAAAAGGGAACTCAAAATTGTATTAACAGAGAATGTGACCCCCATAGGGACAGAGGGGTGGTGCCCAATAGGGGAATTAGAGGTAAATCTTCAAAAAACACTTCTCCTTCCATACCAATGGAGGGATTCAAACCAAATGTTTTCAAGAGCAACTTTGGGCAAGGGATGTATATTTTGTAAAACAGATGGTGTAGTAACTAGGGGGGCACCACGGTGGGACGCAATAGGGTAAATAGAAATAAACCAGTGGAGGGTTTTTCACCACATTTGTTCTAAAGCATCCTTGGGGAAAAGGGAATGGTGCCCAATAGGGGAAAATACAGGAAAATCTATAAAACCCCTCTCATTCTGTAGCAATTTAGGGATTTTAATTTAATTTGGTCTGGAGCATCCTTAGGGGAAAAGGATTCTAATTTCATATAAACAGTTGATGTTGTACCTGGGGCAAAGGAGTGGGACCCAGTAGGGGAAAATAAAGGGAAATCTTCAAAAATCTTTCTCTTTCTGTACCAATCAAGGATTTTTAGTCCATCATTGGTTCCGGGGAGTGGGTGGGTGGTAGGGGGGAACTATAGTTTTCATTCCTTCTGTCCGTCATTCTGTCCTTCTGTCCAAAAAGTTTGTCTGGGGCTTTTATACTATATCACCTGGAGTAACAAGATTTGGTGTACAAGGACATCTTAAGATGGCATATTGCAGGGTGCAAGAAGAAGGTCACTATGACTTCACTGTGACTTATGCTTTGACCTTTTGAAAATATTTAACCCCTGCGGAACGTGTTTGCAGGGGATATTAAATTGGGCTCCTTCCGTCTGTCCGTGCATTGGGTTTTTCCGAACCAGAGTTCTGAAACCGTTCAGTACTCAAAATTTTGTACAGTTATCAAGCTAGTACTCTAGTAGTGCCTTTTGCTATGGAGAAGTTTTTTCCATATAAATACTTTTTCTGTTACCATGGAAACAGATGGGCCAAAATATAGATTGGCATTTTCCGGACCAGAGCTCTGAAACCGTTCCAAGATAACTACATACTCCAAATTTTGTACAGTTGTCAAGCTAATACTCTTGTAGTGCCTTTTGCTATGGAGAAGTTCCCATTTAATGACTTTTTCTGTTACCATGGAAACAGGTAGGCCAAATTACAAATTTCAGTTGTATGGATCATGACTCCAAAACTGTTCAAGATAACTACCTGAAACTTTGTATAACTATCAAGCTAGCATTCTAGTAATGCATTTTGCTATGGAGGAGTACTCATTTTTAACTCACCTGGTCCAAAGGACCATGGTGAGCTTATGCCATACCGCAGCGCCTGTCGTCCGTCCGTCCATCAACTTTTCCTTGGGGGCAGAGGGGGCGGGGCCGAATAGGGGAAATAGAGGTTACTAAAACTTTCAAAAACCTTCTATCGTAGGGATTAAGGGATTTTATCATAATTGAGTCTGGAGCATCCTTGGGCCAAGGGGACTCATTTTGTATAAAGGGTGGGTGTGGCCCTCCTGGGGGGAAGAGGGGTGGGCTCCAATAGGGGAAATAGAGGTAAAACCTTCAAAATCCTTCTCCTATTGTAGGGATTAAGGAATTTAATCCTTATTTAGTCTGGAGCATCCTTGGGCCAAGGGGACTCAATTTTGTATAACGGGTGAGTGTGGCCCCCCTGGGGGCATAGTGGCAGGGCCCAATAGAGGAAATAGAGGTAAAACCTACCGTAGGGATTAAGGGATTTTATCCTAATTTAGTCTGGAACATCCTTGGGCAAAACAGTGAGTGTTGCCCCCCTGGGGGCTGAGGAGTGGGCCCAAATAGGGGAAATATAGCAAATTCTTCAAAATCCTTCTTCTTCTGTAGGAATGACAGGATTTTGTACAAATTTGATATGAAGTATCCTTAGGTGAAGGGGAACCAATTTTGTATAAACGGTGGGTCTGACCCCCCCCCACCCTCCCCTTTTTGCAGAGAGGCAGGGCCAAAAAGGAAAAATATCTTTTAAATCCTTCTCCTTCTGTAGGAATGACAGGATGATGTCCATATTTGGTCTAAAGCATCCTTGAGTAAAGGGTCCTAATTTTGTATCAACACTGGGTCTGGGCCCAATAGGGGAAACATAGCAAATTCTCCGAAATCTTCCTTTTATTTTAGGAATAACAAGATTTTATCCAATTGCATATAAATATAACCCCTGACTAACTATGTAATACATGTACACTTCCAGTTACATCATGCTATTCTAACTTCAATTTTACAGTAAAATGTCAAAAACCTTTCAAGATAACTACATGTAGCTGAAACTTTGTCCACTTATCATCCTATCACTCTAGTTAGGCAAAATTACAAATTTCACGGTTTCCAGAGCATGGCAACAAAATTGTTCAAGAACTGCCTGAAACTTTGTACACTTTGTACAAGCTAGCACTCTCTTGGTGCATTTTGCTACTGGAGGAGTTCTCATTTTGGATATATTTTTTTATTTTTCTGTTGCCATGGAAACATGGCAAAAATACAAATTTGAGGTTTCTGAAGCATGATCTCAAAACTATTAAAAACAAGTACTAATTGTAATGTCCCCATAGTCGCAAAGATGCATCAGAAAAGGTTCGCAATGCCATAATACATTTACAATATACATACTAAATTTGAGTGACATCGCACAATTTCTGAATTGCGACCAATCAGAAGTGTCTGTGTGCTTGCTATAGCAACGAAACCTATGCGATTGAATTTGCAGTCCCCTAATACCCCTATTTACCAATTGTCTTCAAAATCAAACAATATCTAAATGTGACCAATCAGAAGCCTCTGTGTGGTTGTTATGGTAACAAATTATATGTGGTTTTATTCAGATTATGAAATTGACCGGTTTCTCACGATATACCTAAATACCAAGTTTTATGAAAATCAGACAATATTGAAATGTTGACCAATCAGAGGCCAGGAAATAGCAGTCTTTTTATTTTTTCACAAAACGAACACCGCAGTTGTGTTCGTAGTGCCATCTACACCTACATACCAAATTTCATCAAATTGAACGATATTTTAATTTCGACCAATCAGAAGCCTGCATTTGGCTGCCATTATGAATCCAAAGTCATTTTTTTTTTTGTCGAAAACGAGTGCTGTGATGCTATAATCCCTTTCACTGAGTTCATTATGTTCCATCAAATAGCACGAATGTTATTACTGGATATAATTTCAACATTGAAATATAGACCATTGAGAGGCCAGGAAATGGCAGACATTTTTTTTTTTCACAAAACGAACACCGCAGTTTTGTTTGTAGTGCTTTATTACACCTACATACCAAATTTTATCCGAATTGGACGATATTTAACTTTCGACTAATCAGAAGCCTGCATTTGGCCGACATTTTGAATCTAAAGTGAAATATTTTATGTCGAAAACAAGCGCTGTGACGTTATCAACCCTTTCAGTGAGTTTCATTATGTTCCATCAAATAGAACGAATGTTATTACTGGATATGATTTCGGCCAATAGGAGCCAGCGGGGGCCATCTTAGATGGTTGACCTGGAAAAAACGAGTAAGATGCACAACTAGAATTTGTACTGATTATGTATGCAAAGTATGATAAGAATCCCATTAGTAGTTTCTGTGATATGCTGCGGAAATGTTTACGGCGGAGGAATGATGATAATAAGGATAAGTAAGAAACGGAACAATAACAATAAGTCTCCCCGACTTGGTCTGGGGTGACTCAATAATAAAAATAATAAGAAGAAGAAACGGAGCAAAAACAATATGTCCCCAAACTTTGGAGCCGTTTGGGTGACATAATAACAAATTGACATTTGACTTGTACACTTATCAACCTAGCACTCTATTGGAGCCATTTGCATTCAAGATGTTTACAGGAAGTTTGGTATACTTAAATATGAAGCTAGTGCTCTTATCAAGCCTTGTTTGATGGGGAAGTCATCAGTGTTTTGTAAAAGATGATCTACATCAAAATATTAGTAACAGTGGTGAAATGGAGTTAATACATGTTATTGTAATATTAACATATATATATATATATGATGTGTGTCTTTCTTTTAAACAGCGGGGTGAGGGGGATAATGTCACGCTTTGCATTATCTTGTTGTCCAGAGCATATCTTCTATACTATTTCACCTGGAGTAACCAGATTTGGTATACAAGGACATCTTAGGATGGCAGAGTGCAAGAATTAGGTCACTGTGACCTATGACTTGACCTTTGACCTTTACTTTTGAAAAAAATTGTCCTTTGCATATCTTCTGTACAATTTCACCTAGAGTAACCAGATTTGGTGTAGAAGGACATCTTAGGATGGCAGAGTACAAGAATTAGGTCTCTTTGACCTATGACTTGACCTTTGACCTTTACTTTTGAAAATTTTGTCCGGAGCATATCTTCTATACTATTTCACTTGGAGTAACCAGATTTGGTGTACAAGGACATCTTTGGATAGCAGAGTGCAAGAAGTATGTATCGGGCTACTTCCCTAAAAGTAGGTACTGTACATGCTTACATAAGTGTACTGTTTGTTAAATATAGAAATAACTACTTGTGGGGGACTATGGATTGCCTTGCAATATTTTGCATTGTTCACCAAATGAGTTTGTGAGCGTCTGGGCGGGTCTAATAGGAAAAAATAGATGTATATCTTATAGATACCTTCAACTTCCATAACAATGGAAGGATTTAAACCAAATTTTGTATAAATGAAGGATGTGGTACCCCACCACACCTAGAGGGCAGAGGGACAGGGTGCAATAGGGGAAATAGAGGTAAATACTTTAAAATCCTTTTAATTCTGTAGCAATGGAGGGATTTTAATCAAAACTGGTCGAGAGCATCCTTGGACAAAAGGGACTCAATGTTTATTTTGTAAGTGAAGAGTGTGGGACACGTACCTAAGGGCAGAGAGTTGGGGCCCAATAGTGGAAAAAGAGGTAGACTAATATAATCTATAACTTTACATAATTGGAACATTATGGATTTTGAAACTTATTACTATTAAGGGTGTGTCAAGAAACTTGATTCTAGTCATGAGTGAATGTTGATGCTGTGGTAATCAGGGTGCAACAAAGCTTTTGATCATAGTGCGATTACCAAATGGTTACAGTTCCCTTTATAGGAAATAGTTCAACCGTTATCACTTGTGTATATTCTGTAAATATATGTAGTGAAGTGTTAATAAATTTGTTGAATTTATTTCATTGTTGTTGATTCTACCTCCATCTTCCAGTATTCACTACTCAACTTCATGACATTCACCCTATAAGCAGATATAGAGAAGCTAGACATGAATAGAAGAAGACAATCATAAATATCAGGATTTGGCCCGGAGGTCTCCGACCCAACCTTAGGGACTAACTCCCTGGGTCATACCATGGAAAATGTTGAGATCACCCCTCCATAACCATGTACTATAGTTATACCCCCGCAACAAAGTTAGGGGGGTATACTGGAATCACCCTGTCTGGATGTCTCTGGATGTCTGTCTGTCTGTTGTCTGTAGTAACTTGTCCGGAAAGCTCCTCCTTAATTAACAGGTGGATTTCATTGAAACTTTGCATGAATGATCAGTATCTTATGTAGTTGTGCAACAGCATTTTAATTTGGGATTTCGAACCTTTTTGATGGAGTTATGCCCCTTTTTGTGAAATACTTGTTTATTTTTTTGTTATTTTATTTTTTTGTTTTTATTAAATTAGTGATTACCATAACTTATTACTGGTGGGAGACTATAATGCTTTGCATAAATAAGCCTTTAGCGTACAGTTCTGGTTGATATAGGAGCGGGGGTATTAGTTAGCCTTTGGCTTACAGTTCTAGTTAGTTCTTCTTGAAACTTGTAGTTCTTGTACTTCTTTGATAAACTGATATGGTACACAGCAAGTTTTAAATAAAAAATAAAATACCATGAGAGCTATTGAGACCCCTTGGCCAATAGCATTTTCATTGTTGTAAAAAAAAATGTTTACATTTTGAATTTTGATTTTTGATTTTTTTCATTAATTGTTTGCTTTTTATGTCTCAATTTTCACACATACAATCAAATTGTTATGTTTACTACTTTTACTGCAGAAGAACTGACATGCAAGGACCAAGCAAACATGATCAAGAAAGCAGTTTTGGAAGTAAAAGACAATAACAAGTACTTGCAGGAAATCAAGATACTTGTTAAGTCAACAGAGGACTTTGATTGTTTTCTAGCGTGCAAGGAGACAAAAATAGAATCACAGGAACATGGCTGGCTCGCAAAATACAAGAGAAATATTTCTGCGACAGTAGGGGATTCGTTTGGTGCCGGTAAGATTATGTATAAAACAGTTTGGATATACTAGCTGGTAATATTTTGCATACCTGGTCCAAAGTATCTGATAAAAATACAAGTAAATATTTAAAAGACTACTTGTTAAGTATAAATGAAATGTTTTGCCTATGTGTGGGCTTATGGTTGTATGATGCAGCATTCATTCTCTATCTATCTGTCAAAATTTTTCATTCAACGAATTCTTTTTGAAAATTAAAGGACTCGGGTCAGATATGTTAAAAACTTTAACAACATTTTGTAAAGAGTCCTGATACAATTTGTCTTTCTTTTTGGTGCTTGGGTCATGAATATGAAAATCTTTTAAAGTTACCAGGTAATAACATGCATGAACACAAAAATTCTTTCAGGATTAACTCATGGATCTGGACCCTGACCCCTCAGAATTTATATCTAGGTCTTTTTATGGGAAAGATAGACCGCAACCATATATCTATTTACACAAACATAACATTATTTTTTCATGATTGCTTAAAGTTGTTAATATTTAAGGTCCTCCCTCACTTTTATGTGTAAAAGATCTTTTATTTATATGTTTTAAACTATCAGAGCAATATCTAAGTTTGGTATTTCGGCTGCATGGCACGTAAATCACGGAACTTATGATTTGGTCATTATTCTTTTTATTTTTAAAACTATCAGAGCAATATATTACAATTGTCCATGTAACGATAATCAGCAACCAATAAAGCTTACATGTATATACAGTTAAATTGTTATAAAAGTATCATCAAGTGAAAACGGCATTCTTTGCATGATGCAGTGATGTAAGATAAAAAATAAAAATAAATATCCTAAAAACGTTAATTTTTGGGAACAGAGGGGACAAACACCATTTATATGTAGGTCTAAGTAATAATTAATTAATTAAGATGTCTTATAAAAAAGACATGTAATCTGCATACATTGAAGATATCTTGGAAAATAAAGCAATCTTTAAGTCATTTTATATAATGATTTAAGAAAAATCTAGTGATAAAACGTATATGTTTCCATGCTTATTCATTTGTACTTAAAGAATATCAAAATCTATATAATTACCTGTAATTGATCAAGATCGGGTTATCTCAGTCAAGAGCTAGGATTCTGTGACTATATATATAGTTCCAACTAAGGGGTAAGCTGAGGTTGGAATATTACAGAATCTTAGCCCAGTAATTGATCTGTTATCTTGCACCTTTTAGTTGGAAAAAATTATTCAATTCACAGCAAAAATAATCACTCTTTATTTGCTATCCTGGTCCGAAGGATCATGGTGAGCTTATGCCATACCGCAGCGTCCGTTGTCCGTCGTCCATCCGTCAACTTTTCATTTAAAACGGTACTAGTCCTGAGTGGCCCAGTAGATTTTGATTAAATTTGGTCTGGAGCATCCTTAGGCCAAGGGGACTCAATTTTGGATGAACAGGTGGTTGTGACCCCCTTGGGGGCATAGGGGTGGGCCCAATAGGGGAAATAGAGGTAAAACCTTTAAAATCCTTTTTCTACTGTAAGGGTAAAAGGATTTTATCCTTATTAATCTGGAGCATCCTTTGGCCAAGGGGACTCAATTTTAATTTTTTATAACCAGTGGATGTGGCCCCCGTGGGGGCAGAGGGGTGGGGCCCAACAGAGCAAATAGAGGTAAAACCTTTAAAATCTTTCATCTATCGTAGGGATTAAGGGATTCCGTCCCAATTTGGACTGGAGCATCCTTGGGCTAAAGGGACTTAATTTTGTTTAAACAGCGAGTGTGGCCTAATAAGGGAAACATAGAAAATACTTCAAAATCCTTCTTTTCCTGTAGGAATGACAGGATTTGTCCAATTGCATATAAATATAACCCTTCACTAACCATGAAATAAATGTACACTAGCTACCAGGTACCTTTGGCTATTTCAACTTCAATTTTGCAAACATTTCCAGGTGAGCAATACAGGCCCTCTTTGCCTATTGTTTAATTAAGTATGCTACACATACGTCCCAGACAATGATGTCACACGTGGGAGGACCTTTATTGTTAAACAATGTTTCTGCCTAATGTCGCACACATCACATATCTCTCTGACAAAACAACAAGTAACATTTAGAGAAATGCACTGTATGTTTTATAATATTTTACCTTCAATGTTTTTTAGATACAAGCAAATGCCCATGGAAGATTGTAAGATACATCAAGAAGTCTGATTCTGGGTTTAAAGTGACAGTTGTTGCAGACAAGAGAGACATCGCAAATGTCATGGAAAAATTCCGGTCAGAAACTAATAACCAGGATGACACTAGGAGCCTTCGTGGCAACCAAACTTTCACTGGAGACGGTACAGTACAAGGTGCCACTGGTGGTCATCATGATAACCAAACTCTCACTGAAGAAGGTAGAGTACAGGGTGCCACTAGGAGCCTTGGTGGCAACCAAACTTTCACTGGAGACGGTATAGTACAGGGTGCCACTGGTGGCCATCGTGGTAACCAAACTCTCACTGAAGAAGGTATAGTACAGGGTGCCACTGGTGGCCATCGTGGTAACCAAACTCTGACTGAAGAAGGTAGAGTACAGGGTGCCACTGGTGGCCATCATGGTAACCAAACTCCCACTGAAGAAAGTAGATTACAGGGTGCCACTCGTGGCCATCATGAGTACCAAACTCCCACTGGAGATGGTAAAGTACAGGGTACCACTGGTGGCTGTCATGGTAACCAAACTTTTACTCGAGACAGTAGAAAACTTTGTGCTACTGATAGCCATCGTGTTAACCATGAAAACACCAGAAAAAAAAGAGACATGGACAAAACAGGAGTTCATACCCAGGCTAGACACAGTCCAGTTCAGCAGCCTATGCACCAAAAGGGCAAACAGCCACTTCCAGTTCAGGAAAATGATGTAAGTCATTTTATTAGGGCATTTCATTAGAAGATGTAAAGACCTGTTGTGTTTTGTTAAATGCTTTTTAGGTCACCTGAGCTTTGCTCAAGTGACCTATTCCAATCACTTTCCGTCCGTCGTCGTCCGTCGCGCGTCGTGCGTAAACTTTTTACATTATCAACTTCTTCTCAAGAACCAGTGGATGGAATATTTTCAAACTTGGTCAGAATCATCCTTGGTAGATGAGGCTACCAAATTGTAAAATTGGGATTCCTATCCCAACCCTAGGGGCCAGGGCGGGGCCCAAAAGGGAAAATTAACCAATATTTCAAAAATCTTCTTCTCCAGACTCAGAGGTATTACAGTCATAGTTTATATAGGGAAACAACACTTTTGGGTATATTTTGACAATTTTCAGTTGGAAATTATTTTTACTTGGCCAGAATCATCTTTGGTGGATGACGGTATCACATTGTAAACTTGGAATTCCTGTCCCATCCTCAAGGGTTAGAGCGGGGCCCCAAAGGGAACATTTACAAATATTTTAAAATTCTTATCCTTTGATGACATGACAAGTATTGTACTTCACTTAGTTTACATGCTGATTTCCACATCACATCTAAACAATAAAATAAAGCTACCAGTACCTATGATATAACTCAGGTGACCGCTAAGGCCCTTGGGCCTCTTGTTATTATTATTTTTCTATAGAAAATGTGTTTTAGTTGTTTATGTACATTAAAGCCATGGTCAAAAAGGTGTCATTGCAACATTTTCAATGAGATAAAAAAAAAACCATTAGGGCTACCATGATGCCATATGTCAAAATCTTGAAACAGCCATAACTCAAAAACAATTGATTATATAGCATTCATGCAATTATACCATTTTTAGATATTGGTCTGAGCTAACCTTAACTCATTACATGTTATTAGAAAAATGTCAAATTAAAATCTCCCTGTCTGGTCAAAGGTCACTAATTTTCAACTTGTTTTTTCAACTTTTTTGAAAAATTCTTTTACCTGTTGAAGGGAAATTCTAGCATGATCAATTTGATGTCTTCATTTTTTTCTGTTATGTTTACTGTTAAGGTCATATGCCATTTTAAATATTTCATTTGATCTTTTTGAAATAACAACAATACTTTAAAACCATATTTTTCTGAAGTTCTGTTAAGCAAATTTCATGCAATCTAGGTATTTGTTTGCCTGGAGTCCCTACATTGGTTCAAGAAGCACTGTAGTGGAATTCCATAGTTTCTTCTTATATAAGGTGATGGTCCTCTACCTGCATCAGAAAGGTTCCAAATTTTATCCAAAATGGCCAGAAGGGGCCGCTAGGGAAGGATGGCTGACACAGTGTTCATTCTATACATTTGTATCACGAATAATTTTCAATGGATTAACTTCAAACTTCATAGGAAGGTTGCTTACCTCAAAAGCTGGAATGAGTTTGATAAACACCATTATCAAATAATAATTTATGGCGTTATGCCTCTTTATTCAATTGTCAAAATGGGGTCCTCTCAATAGTATTAAGCAATTTGTAACAGATCAACTTCAAAGGGAGGTTAATCAAAGTGTAATTTATGGAGTTATGCCCCTTCAGTTAATTGGCAAAACACTGTCTACTCATTTATAACAGATTATCTTCCGTCCGTCTGTGTGTCCCTCTGACCGGTGTCAACTTTTCACTGTACACAACTTCTTCTCAGTAACCAAAAGGCCTAGGATGATGATATCTGGCCAGTAGCATGCTGGGATGAATTACCTTCATCCATTTTCAAGGTCACAGGGGTCAAATATGTTAAAACCAAGAGGCCTAGGGTGACGATATTTGACCAGTAACAAGTAACATGCTGGGATGAATGGCTACCTAGTTTGTTCAAATGAATGACCTTGACCTATATTCAAGGTCACAGGTGTCAAATATAATAAAAAAAACTTTAAACAACTTCTTCTGAATAACCAAGAATCCTAGGGGTGATGATATTTGGCCAGTAACATGCTGGAATAAAGGACTACAAAGTTTGTCAAATGAATGACCTTGACTTTTATTCAAGGTCACAGGGGTCAGATATGTTTAAAACCTTTCAACCACTTGTTGTGAATAACAAAGAGGCCTAGGGTGATGACATTTGGCCAGTAACATGCTGGGATGAATGGCAACCAAGTTTGTTCAAATGAATGACCTTCACCCATTTGCAAGGTAACAGGGGTCAAATATGCTGAAATCTTTAAACAACTTCTGAATAATATAAAGGTCCAGGGTTATGATATTTGGCCAGAAGCATGCTGGTATGAAAGGCTATAAAGTCTGTTCAACTTAATGGCATTGATTGACTTTCAAAGTCACATGTTTAAATCCTTTTATATATTCTAAATTATATTATATTATAAAATACACTGGTATGTTGCCTGTAGCTCTATTTTAGTCCAAGATTAATACCAGGTGAGCGATTCAGGCCCATTAGGCCGCTTGTTTTTGCCCTGGATGACTTAAAAGTACAACCTTTTGTCTCCATATCTGTGTCTTCCTAAGTGTTTTCACTAACACTTTTCACATGACCAAAATTTGGTCAAGTGACAAAATGACCTGGTTCATCACTGTCGTTTTATTGTTGAACTCTGTATGGTTTGCTTTATGTTTTTCCAGAGAGGAATCAACTCTGTCTTTATGGCTGACTACTGGCCATCACTACCGACATTTAGACAGCAGGATGAGAGCGGTGGCAAGTCTCAAAATGAAAAACTTCAACCTGGATCTTCACAACATCAAGGTAAGTGATATTACTGTGATCATACATAGGTAATCACAAAAAACACCTGGTTTCCATTTTGCATTTCATTCTATCTGTTTTTTCATTCCTAAAAGGAATCTTTAATAAAACTAATTTTTGATCTTTTTAATGAAAAATAAGCCTTTTTACATGTTGATGATGAGATAATTATTCTAGGAAGAAGAAATCATTTATTCAGCAATTATTAATAAGGTCATTTAAGGCTGTTGATAAATCTATGTCGCCATTGTAGCTACTGAAGATTTCTCTGTGGAATGGATTTGCACAGCAGTAAAGGTGAAGATAGAGAAACTGGAAGATGAGGAAAAAGAGAAAATGAGCTTCTATCCAAAAGGGAATAGCAACCTTATACACTATCTCTGTAAGCATGATTTAGCAAATCTAGCTGCGGAACAGGGCTGGAAACTCATTCTGGAAAACAGGGACCAAAAACTTGTTGCTAAACTTCTGATTAAAAAAGAAGTCCCAATTGAGAACTGTAGAGATAAAGTCAGAGAGTTAATTGTTAAAACTCTTCCCAACTTACATGAAGAGAAATGCTACCTTTCATCTCTGAGCAACAAGGAACCTAGTGACAGAGACCAAGGTAACAAGGGTCCGCTACAACAAGCTCTTGCTTGTCTAGTTCCATTGATCAAAGCTGGTCAAAATCAGGCTGACGTTCTGTATGACAAGGATTTGGATTGTCTGATCATAACAGGCCCTACAGAAACTGTCAAACAGTTACACGTGGAGGCAAAGGTCAAGTTGTACAGTGTTACCATGGAGACAGTTTTAGAGTCTCCATCACATGGATGTTTGTTGAGGACATTTAGGGTCATTGATAAACTGAGAGGTCAGTATCCAGGTCTCACAGTGGTTGTACAGGATTGCAACACAAAAATAACATGGACTGGAACTGAAGAGAACATCAGAGGTGGTCGAGAAGAGATGGAGAAGTTTGTTAGAGAAATTAAAGCGAACACATTCCATGTTTCTACGGTGATGAAGAAGCTGCTGTTGACACCAGAGGTAAAACACTACATTGATAATGTACTACATAGGGACGGTATCACTTGTGTATGGCAAGTTACTGAAACCAGACAAGTAGAGGTTTGGTCAATGCAGGTTTCATCTTCCAAGCGTGTTGGGCTCAAAATTAGAGAAAATTTCAAAGAAGAGGCCTTCTTGGTAAAGGACTTTCCATTTATTTTAGAAGTTTCAAAAGTAGGATTTGGTCTCAGTACCTCAGAGATGAACAATTTTTCAGTGGAAGAGACCTCTGACACAGTCCACGTAGCTGCAAAGTCTGATACCATGCAAAAGATTTACCAGTATTTGCAAGATTTGGAGGATCACCAAACTCCTGGAAAACAATCATCAGTCAATACAGGTAACTTGAGATAATCATCTAAAAAAAGACTTAGCTATATCTTACACATTGTAGCAGGTCTCGGCTGGGTGACTACCGGTGACCATGTAGGTAGCTTAATTGGTCCAGGATTCGAATCTAGGCCTGTCACTGTTGCAGTGATGTGTGTATGAATCAAGGTTGTTTGCACTTCTCTTCCCAAATGCACTGATTTGAATGATATATGGCACACAGAACCCTTACACCAAGGGGATGTGAATGGAGTTTACAACTAGGAGTTACATTCCTTACTTATGGAGTTATTCCCCTTCAAAAGTGCTTCACAGATTTGAATGATACTTAGTACATACAACCTTTACATTGAGGTAGTGTGAATTAGATAATGTGAATTTGAGTTGCTTCCCTTATTTGTGGAGTTATGTCCCTTTGTTTGTTTAAAAACATTGTTGGCACTAACATACTCCATCAATTCTAGTACACTCATATTTCAATTTTGAGATGTATTTTTATTGGCTCTAATTAGGATACTGTTGCGATTGACTTTGAATACAAAAAACTAATTTCTTAATGCTGACCACTCTTATTAACTTCCTAGAGGGAGATAACTCCGAGAAGACAACAAGTGGCTGTACTATAGAAGTACGAGGGATGGACAAACTTACATCAAACGACACTGTAGAACTCTACTTTGAAAGCAAAAGAGCAGTGGGTCGTCCAGTTGACATTGAAAACTTTGATGCATCAAAAAGAGAAAAAGACGGTGTCATCTTCATCACATATGAAAATGAGGAAGGTAATATATCTGTTACTGGTGGACAAGTGATCTATACAGCAGGCTTCACCCTTACTCCTGCCATTTAAAATCAAAACAAAAACTTCTGCATTTTTATTTTCAAAAATGAAATGTTATAAATAAGCTAGTTGTATACCCCCACTGACAAGCTTTAGGTGAATCAAAGGACTTATACTGGATAACCATGATCCGTTATTCTCTCCGTGGGTATTTTTGTCTCAGGTGTCTTTTTTGAAGAGAAGAGTAAGATATCAAACTGACATAGAACTAATGAAGATGTTACAATGATCGACACCTAGATCCCTCTTGAATTTCTTGTTTCTTAGAGTTATGGCCCTCGAAACTCAAAATTTTTGCTCCAGAAACAGGTGTAGGCACAAGCTTGGGGTATATATATCTTTGCGAGCTCGCTCACGTTCTCCTGATTGTATTGTTAAACTGTTTTGCTGCTAGCTGTTGATAGTGTCTAACAGTTTGCTGCCAAGAGTATTTAGGGGAGGAATTGTTTTTGTTAAGATATGACCAAACTTATATCAAAACATGGAAGCTTATTTTTAGTTGAATTTCAAAGGTTTGTAACAACAGTAGGGATTCTAAGCAGTACTGTTACCTGTTGGATGTTGTACATGTATGTTTTCCAAACATGATCAATTTCCTTACAGTGGTACACAAAGTTTGCCAGAAAACACACAAATTGGATGGGAAAACGCTCACTGTGCAGACTTACCATGAAATGCTGGGCCACAGGGTCAGCCATACAGAACCAACCTTTAAGGTCCCTTGCCCCTTGGTTATCAAGGATGCTGACCAAAATACAGTCCAGCACCTCATGCCATCTGACTTGACAAAACTGGAAAAACAGTTAAATGACCATCACGCAAAACTACATTGGCCAGGAGACATTCCCGGGCACCTGAAGCTGGAGTGCCTGTTAACAGAGGATGTGGTGGACAGCATTAGACTTGTCATTTCCTGGGAGGAGGTGGTTCAAAATATTCTGAGCAATTTTCTGGCTCAGGCACGGGTAAGTACACTGATATTTATTTATAGACTAGAAAGGAGTTGAAAGTTAAAATACTAATAACAGTTATGTTTTTAGGAAGAAAGCTCTGGTTAAATAGTAAAGAATACTATATTTATCCAAGGAAAACACTTTTACATTTCTGGCTGTTGTTCAATTGGGACAGGATATGCCATATACCTGGTTTGAAGCTGACCTACCTTTATTTTCAGTTTTAAGGGAATTCATGAAATTTGACCTGGTGCCTAGCTGTCCCAATCTTTTCATTCAGTCTTATCAATTCACCTTTCATGCAATCAGTCCCTCAAAGCTTAATGATACCGGGTAGTCCACTCCCCATAACAGATTTATCAGAGTAAAGTCATGTGACATTTTTTAGGTGGACGCCAAATTCCTTTTGTGATCTCATGTTGAAAATTTTGTCGTCATCTAGATAGAAGGATACTTATTATTGCTCTTTTGCACCATACATTTGAACGTTTCTTGTATATTCTGCTACAGTCACAATTAATAATTAAAATCTTATTTATAGTAATAATTGCAATACCTGTGACTGTTTAAAAACTTGTGACTGCCGTTTTTTTTATTGGTGATGCAGACAACAAAAGCTCAAGTTGCCGTGAGGTCTCCAGATGTCGCAGGATCAACAAAGGACTCTTTAGGAAAGGTTTGCTTTTTTAGAATACCATGAATCAGGTTACATTACGGCAAAAATTCTCATTTTCAGGTTTCTAGTTTGAGTTTTCTATATGTTTGCTCGCCTTACAGACTTGGGGTGAAAAATTTAAGATGGGGGGCTTTCGTGTTTGCCTTCGGTTAGGGACTACCAGCCGTCGTTCACCGACTTCTTCATTGATCCCGGCATTTGGGGGATGTTGTTGTCATGGACAGTATTGGTGCTGGGCCTGTTCTTTCGTGTACAGGTCCTGGGGTTGCTACGGACTTTCATGTGGGATTGTCTGTGTCTACAGGGATTAGTGACGCTTAGCTCACTACAATCCCAGCACCAATGCTGGTCTGGCTTTTCCACCTGGTCACTTAACCAGCCCCAGTCCTATTAAGTCCGGCCTGTAGTTTCCTTTGACCGGGAACCAAGGGTTTTTCTCCCAGGGCTTGGGTTTGCTGGTCAGTGGGCAGGTTTCCGGCCTGCAGGCAACCATGCTCTGTCCACCCAAACCAGCCTGTGGATGGTTTTGGGTCGCGGCAGCATCCAATTAGTTACGGGCCTGTATATGTCTGGGTTTCAACCTAGAGGGAGTGAAGGTCCACCTTTGTCCTTTGGGCAAGGTGGCCAGCCCCTAGACCATCTTTCAAGGTCACTGGGTTCAAATGTCTTAAAATCTTCAAACAATTTCTTCTCAATAACCAAAAGGTCCAGGCTCATGATATTTGGCCAGTAGCATGCTGGGATAAAGGGCTACCAAGTTTGTTCAAATGAATGACCTTGACCCACTTTCAAGGTCACATGGGTCAAACGTCATAAAATCTTCAAACAACTTCTTCTCAATAAGCAAAAGGCCCTGGGTACTGAAATTGGGCCTCTTGTTTATCACACGCAACAATAAGGTTTGGGAAGGGACGAAGGAACATTTTCAGTTATGTTATTTTCATTACCAATATTAAACCTCTCTTCATATTAACAAATATTTACAACCTATATTGATCATTACCCGGATACTTTTTATACCCTGACCAAAATGTACACACACACACACACACACACTCAGATATTTTTATACCCTGACCAAAATGTACACACACACACACACACTCGGATATTTTTATACCCTTACCAAAATGTACCCCCCTATGAAAAACCTTATATTTCTATATTGTTAATTAAATTGAGTTCAGAATTTGAACAGGACATTAGAGGGGAATATTTATCCACCCCTACCCCACCAAATCCCCACCCCAGGGGCCAGGAAACTATGTCTAAATAATTGTCCAATTACTGGCAACAATAACGTTTGGGGAGGGATGTAGAAACATTTACAATTATGTTATACTCATTACCCAACCTATATTCATTACCCAGGAGTCACTCAACCTTGACTGAGGTACACTTCATTGACAAGGACACACAGATGTGTGAACTGATACAGATGACCTTCACCAAATGTTTGCTGGAAAGTATGGGTCAAGTAGCTATGGAACGGGCGCTGGAGGTAGAAACAATTTCTCATCGTCTCCGGGGAATACTACCCAGGTTTGATTGGTCAATTATGAAACTGCTATATCTTGTTGGCGCCTTTCTCCACAAAGTTTATCTTTGGATATAACACTAACATGCACAAGGCAAACATTTTTCTCATATATTGTTAGTAAGAAAAATATCAACTCCTGGTTTTCAACAATTTTCTTCTTCAGTTTTGCCAGTCCAGTACAAACCAAACTTGGAACAGAAAATATTCTCCAATGGGACCTTCTATTATGTCCGATTTCTGTCCTGTTGATAATTTTCAAAGACATTAAAAATCCAAAATGGCTGCCACAAGCTCTGATTGGATATGATAATGATTAGAGCCACAGAAATATATCAACATGAAGTTATTGAATCGAAAAGGTTAAAATATTGGCAACAAACGGTGAAAAACCCATCAAATTGTCTATGACTATTTCTAGTTATTGCTTTTTAGGTCACCTGAGACAAGTCTCAAGTGACCTATTGCGATCGCCTTTTGTCCGCCGGTGTCCGGCGTTCGTCGTTCGTCGTCCCTCGTGCGTCCGTAAATAATTTAAATAAATGGGATGGGCAAAAAAAAGGTTGAATTGACTGAAATTTCAAAATCTTCTTCTCAAGACCAGATATGGTAGAATCAAATTCTCTTCATAGATGGAAGGGTTTTTAGGTGCTCTACGAAACTTGTGAATTTTATGACCCTAGGGTCTCACGTTTATCCCTGGGGAAGGAGGGGGGGGGGGCAAAATTTGTTATGGTTTATAATGGCAAATGATACTTTGAATATTACATATTTGATTGGAATTATAACCCTAAGTTGACAGTTTGATACTTTGAAAATTTTGAGCCATCCCTACCCCCAAGGGCTGTATGGTGGGGCCCAATGGAGTCAGTGTGTTAAAATAAAATTTCTTCATTTTCCTTGTTTAGAATCAGAGGTGCTAGTTTCAAATACTTTTCAGTATTAAATCTGCATGCTAGATATTGAATAAGGTGGTTTTATTGTATTTTGTCACTTTGAATAATATTTCTATTCATGTTAAAAACAAAAATCAACTCTCTGTATAAATATATCAGGTGACCGCTAAGGCCCATGGGCCTCTTGTTTTCTTTGTAATTATTTAGCTCACCTGGTCTGAAGGACCATGGTGAGCTTATGCTGTACTGCAGCGTCCATCGGCTGTCTGTCCGTCAACTTTTCCTATAAAACGCTACCAGCCCTGAACAGCCCAGTAGATTTTATCCCAATTTGGTCTGGAGCATCCTTTGGCCAAGGGGACTCAATTTTGTATAAAAGGTGGGTGTGGCCTCCCTGTGAGCAGAGGAGCAGGGCTAAATCGGGGAAATAGAGGTAAAGCCTTAAACATCCTTCTTCTACTGTAGTGATAAAGGGATTTTATCCAAATTTAGTCAGGAACATCCTTATTATGGGCCAAGTGGACTTTTTTGTATAAACAGTGGGTGTGGCCTCCTTGGGTGCAGAGGGGTGGGGTTCAAAAGGGGAATTTGAGGTTTTAATCTTAAAAATCTTTAAAATATCCTTCTGTACCATTGGAGGGATTTTATCCCAATTTGGTCAGGAGCAATCTTTGGAAAAGGGGACTTAATTTTATTTTAACATTGGGTGTGGCCCCTTTAGGTGCAGAGGGGCGGCTCAAAAGGGGAATTTGACATTTAAATCTTTAAAATCCTTCTCCTTCTGTACCACTGGAGGGATATATATATTATATCCAAGAATAATTTCCCATGCATTGTTGCTTTATTATCCAGGTGAGCGATACACTGCCCTCTGGGCCTCTTGTTTTATTTATAAGGTTTCATAATATTTCTTTTGCAATAACTTTTAACAGATTTGTTTATATTATCTGGAATTTTTAGGGTTAAGATGCAACCATGTTTAAAATTTTCAACATTATATGATATGATTTATGTATTTTTTACATTTCAAATTTCATAATGCATTCATCATTACTTTATGCTCAACAATGGGAGATTTGGCCACTGACCACTTGCTCCCTGGACAAAAAGGAATGAGGGATATTTCCCTTATTGAAGGTTTCAGAGGTTGACATCTATGATGGAAGGAGTTCACGGACATCCTTGTATTATTTAAGGTTGCCTACAATACATACTTGTGTATGGTGTATGTGGATCTTAAAAAAATATATAATTCAAAAGAGCTCCAGAGTTTACAGATTTTTTTTTTTATTAATTAGTAGTTGGGAGTCGGTGGACAATACTGTATTTACTTTAGGTTATATTGTACATTTGTGATTTGTGTCAGTATCATATTCTGTACATATTGTATCTGTGATATGTTAGAGTTATCTCCCCGTACTTATTTTCTTATTTAGTTGTGCTTGTGTAATTGGTGTAAGAGTTAAAGTTACATGCTACCTAACACATTATAGCTGATGTCTTTGTAAGGATTTAGGTTACATGGTACAATACTTATTACACTTATGATTTGTTTTAAAGTTAAGGTTATGTGTCACATTAAGCATTATACCTATGAGTTTTGTTAAAGTCAAGGTCATTTGCTAACTTAGTTACACATTATACCTGTGATTTATGTCAGAGTTAAGGTCATACTCAGCTGTAAATGAGTACGTGGTTGGGCAGCGGTAGAATTGTTGAGTGCTAGCTGTTAGCGCCGAAATGGCAGCTCCGGCTGTATGCTCTCCAGGGAGTTGAGAAAGATATTGGCTGGTTGCAAAGGCCTTATAACCATGGATAATAATTTGTGAATCGCTTTGAGATTATCGACCTACAAACTAGGTTGTGATAAAGCGATATATAAGAACCTCAAATTATTATCATTATTATTATTATATGCTACCTTATACATTATACCTGTGATTTACATTAGAGTAAAGGTCATATGCTACCTTATACATTATACTTGTAATTTATGTTAAAGTGAAGGTCATATGCTACCTTATACATTATACCTGTGATTTATGTTAAAGTGAAGGTTATATGCTATCTCATACATTAGACTTGTGATTTATGTTAGAGTTAAGGTTATATGCTACCTTATACATTATACTTATGATTTATGTTAGAGTTAAGGTCATATGTTTCCTTATACATTATACCTGTGATTTATGTTAAAGTGAAGGTTATATGCTATCTCATACATTAGACTTGTGATTTATGTTAGAGTTAAGGTTATATGCTACCTTATACATTATACTTGTGATTTATGTTAGAGTTAAGGTTATATGCTAGCCTTACATATCCTGGCGATTTGCATTAGAGTTACCATCTTTACATGTCATAATAAAGGGTATATGCTTCCTTACACTTTTTACACCTGTGATTTGAGGTATAAATTTATGGTTCTGTTAAGGTCATGCCTGCTACATATAACTTAGTTTATTTTGAACGGAGGAATAACTGCCGCTTTATTCAGATCATAGTCCATAATGTAAATATATGTATTTTCATTATGATTATTTTTTAGTTGTGTCCAAATTTATGTATTATCTTTGTTACATTACAATGTATGTTGTTAAATCTTTATTCTGTCAAAAAATTAACATCATGTGACAAGATCAATAAATAATGTCAAAACCTCCTTCATCTGAGAAATCCCAGGGGTAATACTCTCTTGTGAGCTCTGCCCTCAGGAATATGTCATGACCGAGTCAAAGGCTCTGTGCATGTACAGCGTCCACCTTGTGAGCTATGCCCTCAGGAATATGTCATGACCGAGTCAGAGGCTCTGTACACGTACAGCGTCCACCTTGTGAGCTCTGCCCCCAGGAATATGTCATGATAGAATCAAAGGCTCTGTACACGTACAGCGTCCACCTTGTGAGCTCTGCCCCCAGGAATATGTCATGACAGAATCAAAGGCTCTGTGCACGTACAGCGTCCACCTTGTGAGCTCTGCCCCCCTGGAATATGTCATGACAGAATCAAAGGCTCTGTACAGGTACAGCGTCCACCATGTAGACTAGTTTAATCCTTTGATGCATGTTAAAAGAATCGCTTGGAAGTGTAACAGTAAATTGAATGGCTTTGAAGTTACATGGTTGTTGCTCCTCTTTAACCTTCCAGAGTGACAGGTATCAGCATAGCAATTGGTCAGGTGTTTTTTTTATCTGAAACCACCCAATAGCTAACCAATTGTTTTCAATATATTCCAGAGGTCAGAGAAGGAAAGTGAGCATAATCCATGTGATTTCAAGAATAAACCTCTTTATATTAAAACTTTCATGTTAAAATATCTTTATGTTAAAGCCTTTTGATGTTATGTTAAAGCCTCTGTCCTCTTGTTGGATATTTAAAGGGCGTAGATGTATGTATGTACTTACTTTCGCTCTCTGCACCCCTGTAATATGTCATAGCAAAATCGAAGGCTCAGTGTGCACCATCTTGTGGATGAGACAAGAATACTAGTTTGATCCTTTGAAGTACATCAAAATTATCTCTCGGTCGTGCAACTGTAAAATTGACTGGCTTTGAAGTCGGTTGTCACTCCTCTGTAATCTTCAAAGGACAGGTATCAGCCTAGTGATTGGTCAGGTGTTTTTTTAACTTGACCTATCAAATAGCTAGCGGCGTGCCTTCAATTTTGCAATGACATATTCCAGGGGTGCAGGGAACGAAAGTGAGTTTAAGCCCGGAGTATCGAGGATGGAATCGTGTATGGTTATGAAAAAAGTAGGTAAGATGTTTCTTATGGAATGTCTGTTGTGTCGAACTTTAAAATTATGATATCAAAATAATGATGACATAAAACATGTGGGCCATGGCATTTACAGTCTTTCTGAAATGTCATATGAATTAAGTAGGGTTCGTTGATGGTATTGCCATACAGTGGTAAATGTAGTTAATAATTTCCATGTTTTACTTGTGGGCCTTCATTATATATAAGTCAATGTAGTTAAGAAACGCCAACAAGTTTTATTTCATTGTCCTGTGCTTACTGATAGCTTGAAGAATATCTTCAGATGTTGAACTTAAAAATTTATAAATTGAAGTAGTAATTTGTAATTCCTTATTGATTTAACTTACCGGTATACAATTTGAATATTTGAACTTGATTTGCCATAAATTAATATGACCCATTGTGAACATTGCATTGGGACTTGTAAAAGTCTAAAAGTGTTTTCTATAATTTTCCTATTGCAATAAGTCACGGGTTTCACAATAATATTTTTTCTCCCACAACAACTATAGGTTTCCTCACTCCCAACTCATTGGATAAACTTGCTAGGGGTTGGTAAACATTTTTGGTTACCCCTGGATGTTATTAGTCCCCCACTGGTTCCGGGGGGGACTATAGGTTTGTACTCTGTCCGTCCTTCCATTCGTCCAAGAAGTTTGTCCGGGGCATATCATCTATATTATTTCATCTGGAGTGACCAGATTTGGTGTACAAGGACATCTACTGATGGCGGAACGCAGAGTGCAAGATTTAGGTCACTGTGACCTATGACTTGACCTTTGACCTTTTTTTTTTGAAAATGTTTGTCCAGGGCACACCTCCAAACTATTTCACCTGGAGTAACCAGATTTAGTGTACAATGACATCTTGGAATGGCGGAGTGCAGAGTGCAAGAGTTAGGTCACTGTGACCTATGACTTCAATTTTGACATTTACTTTTTTATCCAGATTTGGTGTACAAGGAAGTCTTTGGATGGCAGAGTGCAAGAATTAGGTCACTGTGACATATGACTTGACCTTTGATCTTTAATTTTTTTAAAGTTTGTCCGTGGTATATCTTTGATACTATTTCACCTGGAGTAACCAGATTTGGTGTACCAGGACATCATAGGATGAACTATGATCTCACTTTGACCTACACTTCCTGACATAAATGTGATCTTTGTTAAAATACATAAATCATCACCGGTGGAGGACTATGGATTGCCTTGCAATACTTTGCCTTGTTTCAATGGTCATGCAATATTCTAATTATGACTTCAAGTAGCAATGCTTTGTTGTGTCATCTTCCATTGTGACATCATAGTTCATGGCAATTGTTTCCTAGATTGAAAACAGGAATGATGTATGCCAAAGAGAAACATGGTTTTCTAGACATAATATCTGAACGTTGTGGGAGAAAAAAGGTGCTAAACTTGTGATGGTAGGTTATCATGTTTATATCTAACTCTCATTAGTTCATTTTCAAACTGTAAAAGACACTCTGTAAACCTTGTGTCTGTATACATTTTGAAAATTCAAGTTATATAAACATGATTACCGATCATCACTTTCTAGGGAACCTCTATACATCTATAGATAATTTCATATATAATATGAAAGTGTGATTGTTTTGTTTGTCTCAAATCTGATAAAATGCATTATTATGCTATAATAAACTGTTCTTTAACCAAAGAAATTATTGTTCATTAAAAATAGAATTACAAAAGAAGGTTGTATATTAATATAAATAAACTATTGATGATGAAATCAATTAAGTGTCTTATTTGTCCTGTTCATGTATCAGCATATTTGGTACAAATTCGTTGCAGATTTAATAGCAATCCTCTGAATCCTCTATGGGCGGATTGGTCGATAGGTTAACACTCCAGCCTTCCAAGCAGGCGTCCGGGTTCGATCCCCGAAGTCGTACGCATGGATATTCAGAGAAAGTGTTTTTCTCCTGTCGACACTACTCCATCAACCCAGGTGGAGTATACAATGATCTGGGGTGGATGTTGCGGTATCTGTGCTGTAGCATTCAAGTGAGGTGGCACTATAAGTGATGCCATTGGAAGCAGTCCTACTACAAACAGAACACTATACATCTCCAGCACACACGCAGGCATTAACACACATAGGGAGATATTAGCCAGGTGACATAGGACTATAGCGCCTGATAAGGCAGCTCCTGCGAATTCCTCAACACTGTATTGATTAATGTATATGCTAATTGTATTAATTGTATATCTATGTACTGTAAAGGGCTTTAGAGTGGCTTCTGTTAGCTAGATAGGGCGCTATATCAAATGCTGTATATTATTAGTATTATTATTTATCATTAAGAACTGTAACTCCCTATCTGTTCTATCTGACCAATGACTCGCTTGGGTGAAGGGATACTATTTTGTTCGTGATCCATAATTTAATGTCATGGGTCAAAATTTTGAAAGAAATCAGAAGGATTTCTTGGAAAGTGCAATGCCTAGTCATAATATTTGGCCTGCTGCTCCAGTGACGTAGCATACATGACGTATGCTTGTATGCTTAAGCCTACACTAAAAATATTAAGAAGATTTTTTTCAATCATATCTTGGAAAAAATTATTTGCTACGCCACTGTGCTTGTAAGATTGAATGGTTTATAATCTCCAAATAAACTACTTCCACCTTCATTCAAGTTTAAAATTTTATTTGACCTTGGTAAAGAACCTCTGTGAACAATGCTTAGTCATGTTATTTTGCCAGAAACTTGCTGGGATGAAAGGCTATTAAGAATGTTCACATTAAATTACTGGGAGGTTCAAACGTGTGAAATCTTTAATGAATCTGGCAAGTGAACCCTATAGTAAGGATAATTTCTTGTAGCTTTCTTGGAATGAGTTATTATCATGAAGTTTGTTTAGATAAATGACCATCTCCACCTATTTTAAGGATCACTCGAGTTGAAGAATATGTTAAAATATTCAAATGACTTTTAAATGTAGCGTGTTGCTTTGAGTAATATGATCTGACCTGTAGCTTTTTATGTAAAATGTTATGTTGTTGTACCCTCACTTCTGTGAAATGGAGGGGAGTTTCTTTTGTGCTTTATTTGTCCCTAATGGCTTCCAAAGTGCTCCTCCTATACATAATCAAACTGAGTAGGTCAGAACATGGACCTGAAGGAACATTTAGTGTCACCATTAAAAATAAGGTTACTGTGACCCTTAAATTGACCTCTGACCCCTGTAAAGGGAAAACTGTTTTAACAGCATTTCTCCCATACTATTTCCTAAACAATCATCAGACATGGTATCAATGTAGGAACAGCACAGTCCTGTATTTTGACCTCTGACTTATCAAGAGTTGCAGCAGTCATCTTAGCCAAAGGGCAAACAAATCTATGTAATTTTCCCTTCTAGTCCGGAACAACTAGACAGGATTAATATTAGAGACGGCATTGCGATCATTCCTGGATATCAAAGACAGCACTAAACATTTTATTTGGAACACCATTTTGGGATGGACATGATTTGTTTGTACTCGGTGGTATTAACTTACAATCCCTGTCCCACTGCAGGCAAAACATGAGAAAATTCCAAAGTAATTGTTTTCCAAGCATGGAGTAACCTCCCCTTAATCTTGTTTGGGATATACATGTCACCGTAGTGGGACCTGGCCGGGAACCTACAACTGATTACATACCCAAGTTTGGTACAGCATCTATATTGTGATTGAAGGTCCAGGGTTTGAATACCAGCCCAGCCCTATTGCATTTTTACACTCCGAACACTGTTGTTGATCTTTCATGAATATTTTTCCAATTCCATCTTTTATAATTTTTGAACACTTTTTTTAAGTTCTTGAAGACACGGGTTACTTTTAAGAAATGATTTATTAAAGCTGTGGTTATGGCAGTAAAAAAAAAAAAAAATCAAAGTATTTACAGTTTTGGTTGTGGTATGGTGATCCACAACTGATACTTTTCTTAATGGGTTTACTGCTGGCCTATATTACAGCATTATACACTGGTAATTCCACTGAGCAAGGACACTCTTTTCATGTTACTGATAGATTTCAAAATGATAAACAAAGCATATATTACAATTATTTCGATTTTATTGCTCAATTCCCTCAGAATTTGCATATAACAATGTATACAAGCATTTTATAATACCAAACAATATCACTGGGTAAATTGTATACAGTATATACCTATTATAAACATGCATACTGATTTACAGTGTGTTAGTGTGTCACTGTACAGAAGATTACCTTCAAAGTCATATTCACAAGACTAAACTGCTATACAGTAGTACTCCAGGACACATACTGCAGTTAAGTATAATTCAAACATTTGACAGACATTAAAAAGCTATATTTTCTTGTACATAATCTTCACAGTGAAAAATTTCAACCTCGCGAAACATATAAAGTAACACAATACCAAAATATTCTCTGAAGAGACGACCATTGAGGTTGTGATGCGATATAAAGCATGTCGAGCGTGACAATAAGGACGGACAAGACAAAACAAAGGCATACACGTTTGGTACGACGGCTTCTATGTCATCACATGAGCAATGAAACTTTCAGTAAGGTATTGCGTAACAATCGGAATGATTATTGATTTATATATGTGTCTCGGCAGCTACACTGGTAATTACAAAGTGGAAGAAAACATGCTTTTTGCCTATAAAACACATTAACAAACCTACATCTAGCATGAACCTAACCACACGCTGCAATGAAACATTACATTTAGTACCTGTTTGAACCAATATCCAACCCTCGGTGTATTTACTATATAATCTACTGCTAATTTAACATGTTCACACACTGGTTATAATAACTTATTTTAAATAGCCTACTAGTACACAAAATCTATATCTTTTTAATCAGGATTTTAAAATAAAAGACCTTTCCGCAATATTCAAAATGTTTTCCTTTCCGAAATTATCTTCAATTTTATTTTTCACACGGAAAGCTGTGTACCGTCAACAATTTCTCACTGACATCAGAACTACAAGGATCATCTATAACTACAGCACATTGTCTAGTAAGATCTCTTCAAGAAATCAATCAATCAAAAGTTTAAAGAAAATTCTAAGGAAAACAATACATTGTCAAATAAATGTATATCAACATAAGCTTCAATTTTGAATTTCATTCCTCCAAAATAATTGTCCTTTGCAGTTATCTTCTCCATTTTTATATCAAGAAAACAAAAAGATAGTGATACATGCTTTAATGTTTAAATATATATACTTTCCTCAACTGTTACATGCAAGATACTGTGTAAACATACACATTATATAAAAACAATTTAACTGTACAAATTTTGAATTAGTAAATAACAAATTGATCTTTGTGAAAAACAATATGCATACATTAGTGCGAGATATATGTATTCACAATCAACTACATGTATTCGTAATCAGGGATAATCCTGGATGCGGCCATTGACACCTCAAAACTGAAATTGACTCCTCCATGTCTCAATTTTCTTTCAATTTTACATAAAATGGCCCTTCTTAAATTTGATATTTACTAAAAATTGCTGAAAATGGCTCATTGCTCTCAAATTCCAGGATTTTCCCTGATAATACCCTAAAATCTGAAAAATACGCCACGGCTTATTTTCGTTTTTAATACGGAATCCCTAGCTTATGTCTTTGTTTTTTTGTATTTTTTATTAAAACTGAAATTACATATCTTTATACTACATGTATAATGCATTTTTACAAAAGAACAACTTTTTTGATGAAAGTGGAATTCATGGAATTTTATGTCTGAAAGTTTTCCCCATGGAGATGGAGAATTGTATGCCTTGGATATCGGACATGTTTGTGAGTAGCACTACAGGACGGTTTGTACATAAAACATGGGACGGCCGTCAGCTGTCCTGGTTGTTGGTGTCAGTGAGGTAGCACACACACATCTGGTCTTTACTTAACAGCAGTATTGTGTTACTTTCGGGGTGCCACTTCAAGGATTGGACGGGAAACGAACCTGTAAAACATTACAGAAAACATCTATTCAGTGTTGGACCATTCAGATAACAATCATGTTTCAACATTCATAATCCTTATTTCTCTTTTCATAATATTGAAGACACATTTTACAAGACCTGGTTAGTTGGCATTTGCTGGTTCAATTGTAAATCAATTTTTGAGGTCTTTGACTGTTTTTGTTTTGTTCTTCCTTTTCAGGATTTAATGTGCTCGCAACAGCTACAGTCATACAAAAATAAGGAGAAGGTTAGAAAGAACAGAAAATATACAAGTTCCAAGTGATGCAACGGGGCGACAAATCAGATTTGGTTTCTTCAATACACTTAGAGTTACTTATAAATAGTTTCAAGTGCTGGACCTCTATAGGTCTTCTCAATTCGACTCGATCGTTGTATCGCATCGAACTTGAAGTTCGCTTTCAATCGGTGCTCTGAAGTTATATAATATTTCCAATATCCCCTAAGAAGAAGATAGAAGACCCCTCCCCTCCTACCCCGAGTCTTCTGAAACCCCATTTTATTTGATTTTTACAAAGCACACTGTGAGCGGGAGGGGTAGGGGGGAACATGGCATTCTATTTTCCTTCATCCACAGGGGCTAACAATAATTGAGGTCTTACACTATATGTTTGCAGTTACATTGTATTATGATAAGTTACTTACCTTCGACAGGCACCTCCACAGAGAGGCTGCCTGCGGGTGACCACATGTACAGTTTGTTGGAACCAGTACACACAGCCAGGCGGGCCTGATGGGGGTCCCAACACACACCTAAAAGTACATAAAACTGCAATATCATATATGAACTTCCAATTCAAACCTGTTCATATTACCAATCCCATTAGAAGACCACCAGAGTTAAAGGGACCACTTTTAATGTTCACCAATGGATATCATTTTGAAACAGAACTGTATTTAGAGGTTGCTTGCATAAGAGACTACTTTCCTACTTTCCTGGGGGAGGGGAGGCTCTTAGTACAGGTTTAACTGACCCTCGAATCCTTCATATACCCATCACATGTCTCCTCAAAATACACAGCATATCTTCACAGTATACTGTTTGATCATCAAGACAAATAAGACATGGATGTCACATGTACACTGGATGGAAGAGGCCTGGATGGGAAGAGTACAGAGGGAAGTCTTAAACACAAAGAACCTGGGAATGTTTACCTAGGCCCATTTCGCGTATTTGGTTCAACTGTTTTTCGATGTAACATCTTCGGATATAAATCCTGGCGGACCTGCAAATGCTTATGCAGGCCTTGCAAGGCTTTGTCAAGGCTCGCCTGAAAGCAGCATCAGATTACTAGGTCTGACCTTATTTCATTAAGGAACAACAGTTCAACCGTTTGGATCGCTATTAACGAATGAAGTGTCTTGACGTCCCAAACTTACACTGAATTGTGGAGGTCTGGATGAAGACAGTACACAAGGAAGGTCTCTGGACATCCCAAACTGACAGGATTTGGGACCTGTGTACTTACCCTTGCTTGGGGAGGTCTGGATGAGGACAGTACACAAGGAAGGTCTCTGGACGTCCCGAACTGACAGGATGTGGGACCTGTGTACTTTAAATCCTGGCGGACCTGCAAATGCTTATGCAGGCCTTGCAAGGCTTTGTCAAGGCTCGCCTGAAAGCAGCATCAGATTACTAGGTCTGACCTTATTTCATTAAGGAACAACAGTTCAACCGTTTGGGTCGCTATTAACGAATGAAGTGTCTTGACGTCCCAAACTTACACTGAATTGTGGAGGTCTGGATGAAGACAATACACAAGGAAGGTCTCTGGACATCCCAATCTGACAGGATGTGGGACCTGTGTACTTACACTTGATTTTGGAGGTCTGGATGAAGACAGTACACAAGGAAGGTGTCTGGACATCCCAAACTGGCAGGATGTGGGACCTGTGTATTTACACTTGATTGGGGAGGTCTGGATGAGGACCGTACACAAGGAAGGTCTCTGGACGTCCCAAGCTGACAGGATGTGGGACCTGTGTACTTACACTTGATTGTGGAGGGCTGGATGAGGACAGTACACAAGGAAGGTCTCTGGACGTGTGGAGGTCTGGATGAAGACAGTACACAAGGAAGGTGTCTGGACATCCCAAACTGGCAGGATGTGGGACCTGTGTATTTACACTTGATTGGGGAGGTCTGGATGAGGACCGTACACAAGGAAGGTCTCTGGACGTCCCAAGCTGACAGGATGTGGGACCTGTGTACTTACACTTGATTTTGGAGGACTGGATGAGGACAGTAAACCAGGAAGGTGTCTGGACATCCCAAACTGACAGGATGTGTGACCTGTGTACTTACACTTGATTGGGGAGGACTGGATGAGGACAGTACACAAGGAAGGTGTCTGGACATCCCAAACTGACAGGATGTGGGACCTGTTTATTTACACTTGATTGGGGAGGTCTGGATGAGGACCGTACACAAGGAAGGTCTCTGGACGTCCCAAACTGGCAGGATGTGGGACCTGTGTACTTACACTTGATTTTGGAGGACTGGATGAGGACAGTAAACCAGGAAGGTGTCTGGACATCCCAAACTGACAGGATGTGTGACCTGTGTACTTACACTTGATTGGGGAGGGCTGGATCAGGGACAGTACACAAGGAAGGTATCTGGACGTCCCAAACTCATAGGATGTAGGACGTGCTTACTTACACTTGATTGGGGAGGTCTGGATTAGGACAGTACACAAGGAAGGTCTCTGGACGTGTGGAGGTCTGGATGAAGACAGTACACAAGGAAGGTCTCTGGACGTCCCAAGCTGACAGGATGTGGGACCTGTGTACTTACACTTAATTGGGGAGGTCTGGATGAGGACAGTACACAAGGAAGGTCTCTGGACAACCCAAACTGACAGGATGTGGGACCTGTGTTCTTAC
The DNA here is from genome assembly GCF_002113885.1 of Mizuhopecten yessoensis. NCBI lineage: Eukaryota > Metazoa > Mollusca > Bivalvia > Pectinida > Pectinidae > Mizuhopecten > Mizuhopecten yessoensis. Next base: position 74,639 of record NW_018405306.1, read on the forward strand.
ACTTGATTGGGGAGGTCTGGATGAGGACCGGACACAAGGAAAGTCTCTGGACATCCCAAACTGACAGGATGTGGGGCCTGTGTTCTTACACTTGATTGGGGAGGTCTGGATGAAGACAGTACACAAGGAAGGTCTCTGGCCATCCCAAACTGACAGGATGTGGGCCCTGTGTACTTATACACTTGATTTTGGAGGGCTGGATGAGGACAGTACACAAGGAAGGTCTCTGGACGTGTGGAGGTCTGGATGAAGACAGTACACAAGGAAGGTGTCTGGACATCCCAAACTGACAGGATGTGGGACCTGAGTACTTACACTTGATTGGGGAGGTCTGGATCAGGGCCAGTACACAAGGAAGGTGTCTGGACGTCCCAAACTGACAGGATGTGGGTCCTGTGTACTTACACTTGATTGTGGAGGTCTGGATCAGGACAGTACACAAGGAAAGTGTCTGGACGTCCCAAACTGACAGGATTTGGAACCTGTGTACTTCCCCTTCATTGTGGAGGTCTGGATGAGGACAGTACACAAGGAAAGTCTCTAGACATCCCATATCCACAGGGTGTGTGGCATATTATCTGTTGAAAACAAATCATAGACAGATGAGGACAGTACACAAGGAAAGTGTCTGGACATCCCAAACTGACAGGATGTGCGACCTGTGTACTTACACTTGATTGGGGAGGCCTGGATGAGGACAGTACACAAGGAAGGTCTCTGGACGTCCCGAACTGACAGGATGTGGGACCTGTGTACTTTAAATCCTGGCGGACCTGCAAATGCTTATGCAGGCCTTGCAAGGCTTTGTCAAGGCTCGCCTGAAAGCAGCATCAGATTACTAGGTCTGACCTTATTTCATTAAGGAACAACAGTTCAACCGTTTGGATCGCTATTAACGAATGAAGTGTCTTCACGTCCCAAACTTACACTGAATTGTGGAGGTCTGGATGAAGACAGTACACAAGGAAGGTCTCTGGCCATCCCAAACTGACAGGATGTGGGCCCTGTGTACTTATACACTTGATTTTGGAGGGCTGGATGAGGACAGTACACAAGGAAAGTGTCTGGACGTCCCAAACTGACAGGATGTCTTATGCAGGCCTTGCAAGGCTTTGTCAAGGCTCGCCTGAAAGCAGCATCAGATTACTAGGTCTGACCTTATTTCATTAAGGAACAACAGTTCAACCGTTTGGATCGCTATTAACGAATGAAGTGTCTTGACGTCCCAAACTTACACTGAATTGTGGAGGTCTGGATGAAGACAATACACAAGGAAGGTCTCTGGACATCCCAATCTGACAGGATGTGGGACCTGTGTACTTACACTTAATTGGGGAGGTCTGGATGAGGACAGTACACAAGGAAAGTCTCTGGACATCCCATATCCACAGGGTGTGTGGCATATTATCTGTTGAAAACAAATCATAGACATTATCTTAAATATTTCAAGGAATAATTATTAAGTGCCTATACTGTCTTACATTAGATGTAGTTTGTAAATGCTTGTTTGTTTGTTTGTTTGTTTGATTTTGTTTAACGTCCTATTAACAGCTAAGGTCATTTAAGGACGGCCTCCCCTGTGTGCAAGATGCATGCGTGTAGTGTATGTGTGTGTATTTTGGGAGGCTGCGATATGTTCGTGTTTGTCTCCTTGTGATAGCGCGGAACTGATGCCGACTTTATAGTGCTACCTCACTGAAACATACTGCCGAAGACACCCAGCAGGACGCCCCACCCGGTCACATTATACTGACAACGGGCAAACCAGTCGTCCCACTCCTAATTTGCTGAGCGTTAAGCAGGAGTAGAAACTACCATTTTTAAAGACTTCGGTATGTCTCGGCCAGGGGACAGAACCCAAAGCCTTCCTCACAGGGGCGAACGCTCAACAAATGCATTATTGCAAAAGATGGTACCAGAAGCTAGAAATGTGTCTGGAAGATATGGATGCCCAGTTCCCAAACTTAAGGACTAATCAGAGGTCAAAGTTACAAAAAGCCATGCAACATGCTGTATTCATTGAGGAGCAATTAGCAGGTGAAGTTGCTTGTCCCTAGACCTTGACCCTTGACCCTGCAGTACTTAGTCCATAACTGACCTTAAATCAAAAAACTTTAGCGACGTCACAAAATTTTGTGTTGTATGTTTTGCTTATATAGGTGCATACCCGGTAAGCATGTAAAGTGTGTGTGGCTCTAGCTACTTACTGTATTGTAACTGATCTAAATACAAAATCTTTACCAACAGGACGTACATACAAAGGAAACACTATATGCCCTGCACCACTTTGTGTCAGTGCACAAAGTTTGTATTATTGTTATATTTCTGCAAGTCATTTCATTTAAATGAACACATTTGAGGTAATAAACTCATGTTTAAGCACTCACAAATCCACCATCGATATATCAAGAATTTAATGATCTACGACTTGTCATCTGCACATTTTTATGAGAAGAGTTACTGTTCTTGGTGTATAAGTCACTTGAGGGAGTAAAAAGTAAAGTTACCATTCTTAGTGTACATGTATCGACAGTCACAACTGAAGGCTGCACTGCCCACACCGAGTCTTGGGTTGGCTTTACTGGTATCCGGCTTTACCACAGGAATCCTCACTGGGAACTCTCCTACCTCATCTGTTACAAAACATCGGTAAGACATCATACATGTACTTTTATCCAGCTGTTCACAACGTTTGACACAAAGTTAAATAGGCTATCATTTCACTTTTTAGTATTGGGCTTTTTACCAGAGAGTCGTCTCCCTTAGACTGTTGGCAATGACTGTGATGGCCAGACAGAGACTATTCCAAGTCTAAAAGGATTCACTCATTGTTATTGACATATTTGAGGAAGATTTTAGCACAATTACATTATTATGGAAACAAAACAAATTTTCATAAATACATGATGCTGATACTGTTACTAAGGGTGGTGATCTAAAACCTCAAATAAATTTCAGGAATGATATTATCAAATTATCTATTTCTTTCTCTTTTTTTTTTTTGTATTACATTTTATTCTATTTTATATTTATTTGAAAATTTTGATCTCTAATATTTGAAATCAGACCATAAATTTTGATTTGACTCCAGCCTTGGACTGTGAACTTTAGATGAAAAAATAACAAAATAATGTACATTTGACATGGTTTCTGTGAAATATATTTGAAAAGGCCAGATAATGATTGTTTTGTCATGAATGCAAGGCAGTTTAATACACATGTCCAGTAAAAAAATATTTGCTCTCTTTCTTTATAATGTCGGTAACTATTTTTCTAAAATGTCGTAGCTATAATACCAACAAATAATATCAACAAAACAGAACTATGGGAACCGATGATAAATATATTATCCTCCAAAGATTGTTTTTTCAACTTATTCACCCCTGAAGACACGATTTAACTCTTCCAATTCAAAGGTTGGAATAGTTCATTATAAAATTTCAGGGGTGAATGAGTTCAATACTTATTTCTATCAGATAACTCAGGTTGAAGGATGTTGTTGATGGCTTTCTGGTAATGCAGAAAAAAACTTGAAGACTTTGACATAGATTACATGTTGTTTTCCGGGTTTGCTTGCATTTAGAATGAATATCTGTATATGTAAGGGCACATTAACAGTGAAAGGCAGTCCATTAAAACTTACACTTGCTCTGGGCGGTGAAGAGTGCTGCTGTCGGAGCGTCCATGGTTTCTGTGGCAGGTAGAGGCACTCTCGTCTCCATTTCCTTGTACACAATCTGATTAAACACAAAATATTACAGTGTTGAATAACACAGAAAGAGACTCTCCAAGTCTAAAACAAAGGGGATCACCAAAAAAATAGAACTTTCTTTACTTATCATGAGCATTATGGTGCCAGGCAACTCTCCCTTTTTAAGAGGGAGACTCCCAATTTTGGACCCTTTATTTTGATACATGTATTTCCAACAAGTGAATTTGTTGAACAATTCCTATATTTTAAGATCTAATGAAACAACTCAAAATATGTCATCTTACAGTGTCATTTTACCCTAAGGGTATATACAAACATTTTATCTATGTTTTTAATTTTGAGCACAGGGAATCTCCCCCATGGAATATTTAATTTTGAGCACAGGATATCTCCCCCATGGAATATTTAATTTTGAGCACAGGGAATCTCCCCCATAGAATATTTAATTTTGAGCACAGGGAATCTCCCCCATAGAATATTTTATTTTGAGCACAGGGAATCTCCCCCATGGAATATTTTATTTTGAGCACAGGGAATCTCCCCCATGGAATATTTAATTTTGAGGACAAGGAATCTCCCCCATGGAAATTTCAAAACGTTGGCAAGTATGTTTGTTTGTGTTTTATGTCCTAGTTACAGCTATGGTCATTTAAAGTGCTAGGTTTTGGTGGTGGAAGAAAGCCGGAGTTCCCGGAGAAAAACCATCAACCTTCCCCACGTAGGTCTCAAACCCGCGACCCAGTGGTGGAGGGCTAGTGGTAGCAGAATGTCGGACGCCTTGACCACTTGGCCATCACGGCCCTGCGATAAATACGTTAGATAAATACCATATGAGAAAAGCTGCACATGCAATCAAATAACCATCAACTGAGAAACATCAATATAAAAGGAACATAAATTTTCAAAGTGTAAATACAAAAAGTAAATAGGTGGCACTCCGGAATATATAACTTCCTTAAAAACTTCATCAGTCTCTCATTCTTTGGGAATGTTTTAAAGTTCATGATTTCTTTGATGCTGGTAACTTGACCAGTAACAAATAAGTGAAATATTATCTTAAATGGGAAGGAATCCATCTCCATTCATTTCGACTGATATGTTAAATTCAAATCAAACAGAATTGGTTTCCTGTAGCCCTACAAAGTGGATGAAGTTTGGTAGTTAATATCTTTCCACATTTTCTGTTTTTTCTTACTCTTTGGTTCTTCTTACCGGTAATTCGCGCCTGCAGGTCAGGGTTTGAGAAAAAGTTATGCAATGCCTGTTGTAAGAGGCAACTAATGTGAGAACTCCTTGTGTTGTAAGAGGCAACTAATGTGAGACCTTCTTGTGTTGTAAGAGACAACTAATGTGAGACCTCCTTGTGTTGTAAGAGACAACTAATGTGAGACCTGGTGTTGTAAGAGACAACTAATGTGAGACCTTGTGTTGTAAGAGGCAACTAATGTGAGACCTCCTTGTGTTGTAAGAGACAACTAATGTGAGAACTCCTTGTGTTGTAAGAGACAACTAATGTGAGACCTCCTTGTGTTGTAAGAGACAACTAATGTAAGACCTCCTTGTGTTGTTAGAGACAACTAATGTGAGACCTCCTTGTGTTGTAAGAGGCAACTAATGTGAGACCTCCTTGTGTTGTAAGAGACAACTAATGTGAGACCTCCTTGTGTTGTAAGAGACAACTAATGTGAGACCTCCTTGTGTTGTAAGAGACAACTAATGTGAGACCTCCTTGTGTTGTAAGAGACAACTAATGTGAGACCTCCTTGTGTTGTAAGAGACAACTAATGTGAGACCTCCTTGTGTTGTAAGAGACAACTAATGTGAGACCTCCTTGTGTTGTAAGAGACAACTAATGTGAGACCTCCTTGTGTTGTAAGAGACAACTAATGTGAGACCTCCTTGTGTTGTAAGAGACAACTAATGTGAGACCTCCTTGTGTTGTAAGAGACAACTAATGTGAGACCTCCTTGTGTTGTAAGAGACAACTAATGTGAGACCTCCTTGTGTTGTAAGAGACAACTAATGTGAGACCTCCTTGTGTTGTAAGAGACAACTAATGTGAGACCTCCTTGTGTTGTAAGAGACAACTAATGTGAGACCTCCTTGTGTTGTAAGAGACAACTAATGTGAGACCTCCTTGTGTTGTAAGAGACAACTAATGTGAGACCTCCTTGTGTTGTAAGAGACAACTAATGTGAGACCTCCTTGTGTTGTAAGAGACAACTAATGTGAGACCTCCTTGTGTTGTAAGAGACAACTAATGTGAGACCTCCTTGTGTTGTAAGAGACAACTAATGTGAGACCTCCTTGTGTTGTAAGAGACAACTAATGTGAGACCTCCTTGTGTTGTAAGAGACAACTAATGTGAGACCTCCTTGTGTTGTAAGAGACAACTAATGTGAGACCTCCTTGTGTTGTAAGAGACAACTAATGTGAGACCTCCTTGTGTTGTAAGAGACAACTAATGTGAGACCTCCTTGTGTTGTAAGAGACAACTAATGTGAGACCTCCTTGTGTTGTAAGAGACAACTAATGTGAGACCTCCTTGTGTTGTAAGAGACAACTAATGTGAGACCTCCTTGTGTTGTAAGAGACAACTAATGTGAGACCTCCTTGTGTTGTAAGAGACAACTAATGTGAGACCTCCTTGTGTTGTAAGAGACAACTAATGTGAGAACTCCTTGTGTTGTAAGAGACAACTAATGTGAGAACTCCTTCCAGAATTGGGTTTTTCCATGCCTTCTACATGGGGACACAAAAGAAAACAAAATAAATCTGCTGCAGCCATTGCTGGATTTGGCATTTTTTTGTTCCCTCTTTTTTTCTGACTACGGTACTTCTTTACTTAATGCGTAACTTGGCAATAGGTTTTCAGCCTTGGTGTCAAGCATTCTCCAGGGCGAGGAAAGTTATGGGTCCTGTCCCCAGACCAAGACAAACCAAAGTCATTGAAATTGGTAATTACTGCCCTTTGCTTAAATTCTGGTTTAACTTGGTGTCAGTAAGTCCTTATTAGTGTAATGTCACTTGGTGGAGTGTTATACTTATGTAACAGAGGCAATTAATTTTGCAATGCCTCTGCTAGTCGAACCCAGGACCTCTGATCTACTACCTAGTCTTACACTCTACCAAATGAACTAAAGAGAAATTCTCCTAGCCAAGTTTAAAGGAAGCGGCTAGTATTATATCCAGTACATTATACACTGATGTGTCTGGTGTATGACATTTCAGTGGGATTGTACTTTAAAATGACCCTTGAGTCACCAATCATTTGTGGACACAGTCTTGATTTGATCTCGGCTTCTATGATGACGTTAAAAACCAAATCTAAGCAAGCCAAACTTTTCTACCCATTACTACTGTTATGTCCTGTCAAAGGAGACAGGTTTTACCCTGCAGCATTAAATATTATCTAAAGTTTGGGGGGACAAAATGGGTAATGGAAAAATATCATGATTGTCAGATCAATGTCGGGAGATTTCAATGTCAAAACGGGAGAAACAGGTGGCTGTTTTGATGCTCGAAACCCGATACTGTAAATATGGAATATTACGTGGGGGGGGAATTTACGCTTATAATGCGAAGTTGGGTCGTCCGCGTAAATTTCCCTCGCGCGTATGGTTTCGTCGATAGTGTAAGGAACGACAACTCTGATAGATATTGGTACGTGTGTGTGATGTCCTCCTGTAATATTGCTTTGTTACAGTATTACTAATTAGCGTACATTGTATTGTATTGGTATAAAATACCGTAAAAACCCATGTAATTTGCGCACTTTTTTTTCAGAAATTTAATACCCAAAGTGGGGGGTGCGTAAAATACACAGGTATAGAAAAATTCAAGTTTTTTTTAAGGAAAAGATCGACGATTCTGAGAGATCGCCATCTTGGATTATGTCCCTTGGTACACGGAACTCTAAGACAAATGACGATCAACAAATTTATTTATGTCGAACATTAATAAAAGATACATAATGTGTTGTTATGTGAGTTTATGTGAAAAGTATTAATAAATAGGTAACCGTTAACAAAAAAAGTTTAGCCAAATTCCTATGCCAGAGAATCGCCGATCAACTTACGACATTACGTTTCGAACTCTCGGTGCGTTTCCCCATACTATTACGAAAATGTAGTTGTTCAATTTAAGCTCCGTTCTATGTAAGTTCTGTAAGTTTTTTCAAATCGCCTATGCGTATACGTATAGCATGGTTTTTTTCCGGCTCACTTTCATGTTGATCTCGCGTCTAACATTACGTAAACACGTGATTGATAATAACCTCGTGAATTATTTCAATATTTATTAAATGAAGCATCGTAAAAATAGTCTGCGTTAACTATTTTTTTCCTTGGAGTAGATTTGAAGAGGATGTATTGATTGTCCACGCTTCTAGTATAAACATATTTTTTATAATCCCTTATCAGTCAAATCAGTCTGTAGTTATGACAATGCAGTAGGGCTTCGTAATTCACGCCACGTGTTGGCGAGTGAAAAAAACAACAACACGGTCCGTCGATCGCGACTGCAAATCATTTCAATTAGTAGAGCTATTGTTAACGGGTAATCACAGAGATAGTGTTAGCTCATTACTGCATTGTAATTTGTAAAAAAATATCGCCAAACCACGGACTTAGATAATCTAATTCCGTGGCCAAACTGAACTGTGACATGACCTGGTTTGAAGTGACGTAACCCAAGCCGCCATGATGAGCCCTTCTCACTGATCGTAATTATGATCAATAAAAGGTATCTAATTATGTCTTTCACCAGGAGATATGCACCAGCGGTTACTAAACATCGAATTACTTATTAATTGATATGTTTTTGTAAGCAAGTAAATGTTTTATGTAAAATATTGCTAAAATGAATTGATGTATGCCGATATGCGCACACGTGTGTGTCATGTGTGATCAGATAATTCAAAGAAAACAAGCAACAAAATACACATTTTACGTAGTTTCTTCTTGGTTTTAAATATCATTTTACATCAATGAAAAAAAAATCATAGAAATATATTTAAAAAAAATATATTCAGAGATCGATTTTCGGAGGATGAACATCGTTTTTTTTCCAGATTTTTTGGGTGCGCAAAATATTCGAGTAGAACCGTTTTTCCCGATTTTCAGCCTCAAAAAGTACCTGCGCAAATTACACAGGTGCGCAAATTACATGGGTTTTTACGGTAATAGTGTATGGTTTTATCATTGTTATTTGGAAAACGTGTTTGTTTTGACTAAATAGCACTCACCTGTTTGATCCCAGTTGATTACGAGATCAGCTGGTATAAGACACACACATACATGAATACAGTTCACCTTTATTTTCATCTGTCCAATGACCAGTTGGTACGCATACGTAACATGTACTCAGTAGCTAAAGTATTTTTACCTGTACACATTTTGTAAGGTAAGGAAAATAACTATGCAGAGAAAACGTCGGTCTACCACGACCGCGTAAATTACCCCCGCGGGTATAGTTTTGACTTTCAAATTGCGTAATTTTCACCCAGCGTAAATAACCATGTTTATAGTACTACTAGTCCTTCTGGGATACATCACATGTATGACTGTGTGACCTATTTGTGCCGTGTCAATCCATTGTTCCTACCAGTTGTCCTAGGGTCAGATATAACCCAGAACAAGGACGTACAATCAATCAATCATGTTCCTACTTACAACATCATTATTTGTCTCCAGGACCGGTGAGTGGTCCAGCTCTGCCACGGTCTTCCATGTAATGTGGTTCAGAATCCTCACCTGCAAATAGTAAATGAAGTTTATAGAATTATTATGGAAACTGTCAACCTAGAGAATGTCTCTGGTGATTTCTGGACATTTCCATTCGTTTTGTAATTTCACATTAATTATTTTTTTACGATTTGAATACTACAGGTTAGTACGCATTTTAAAAATGGTCTAAAGCACCATCATGCAATGTTTTCTTCAGATTTCTGAATTCTGGTGAAGATATTTTATTCTTCCAAATTTCATCTTTTTGACCAAAGCTAAGCTACAACTGAATTTTTCATTTTAAAACAATTATGAAAAAAAGTTCCAACATCTTATATTAATCACTCTTCTTGGCCGAGGTGGAAGCTGCAGGGGGTCTTAATGGGGAGGAAACTTAAGTACTTGAAGAAAACCCAGGTGGTTGGCAAGGTGATCCTTAACCTTCCCACATCCGATCAGAATTTTTTATTTTTTTCTTGTATCGCTATATTTTAACTGAAGTCCCAATCACATCTCCTTGCAAACAGCATTCAAAAGTATTTCTTCAAAAGGTCATAGCATACTTTCCAGAGGATTAAAACCAAAATTTCTACTTTTACAAAATTTTCCTTGATAATGTCCAAGCTACAGTTGGACAGAAAGAGCAATATCATCAAAGGGAGATAATCACAGCGGACAAAATAAGTTGTCACATTTCTTAACAATTTCCTCACAATAACTGACCCGAGTAGAGGTCAACTGCTTCATAGGATACCGTTACAAACCGGTATACAACAGTTTTCATAGTAACAATACCCTGGGTTGTTATCTGTGTCATCGCTATCTCTAATCCACGCCATGGAATAGCTACTACACACACCCATCAAATTCAAATAACAAAGTAAGGATTTGGGAGAAGTGTTTCTCATCTAATTGGAAAAATATAGCTACCTATGGAATTATATGCACAATCATATTTCAATTTTAATTATACTTGTTTATTATTTTAGTTTGGAATTTTTATTCCTAGCTTAATTTGACACAAAAATTTAAAAAAAAATCCATGATGAAATTTCGCTTGTAACTGTAAATGGCAGACTTTTGAGCATATAGTTACCATACATAATAAACATGCTAATGACTCAGGAACTGTTAGGAAAAATAGTTTGAAGAGTCCTTCGAGTCAAACACGTGTACCCCAGGTGACGCCAGATAACCTTAGTAGTGCTGGTTCCCTTCAGTGATTTTACAGAAGGGGACATCTCTACTGTACTCATTATTCTACACATTCACACACATACCAGACACACCTGTAGCGTGTAGCGTCCCTCTTACGACATGTACCAACAGGACATGCTTACTGGCGGCACAATTCAGACAGAAAAGTGTTTTATCATTATTATTTTCATGCTTTAGTACTTATTACCCGTAACAATTTACACCATTTAAATCTCTGTTTTATCTTTCTTATCTCTGACAACTTCTATATATAGCCAGTATCCAATGTCTGTCAACTCTTCAAAGGATCGGATTTAAAAAATCAGTGTCTAAGTTTATTAACTAGTGCATTTTACAATTTGAGAAATACAATATATTGTCTGTATCTGTATAGATTTAGACCTGAAAATTGGTATACCTGCTAAGGCTGTGAAAATATAAAAGTTTACTTTCAACTGTAACCATGACTGTTAATTATCCTAACTTTCTGTGGCTATCAATTTTTAAACAAGCACCATGGCAACAATTTTCATAAATGTTCAGTTGTATAAACTTATAATTTCATTTAAGAAAGAAAATCTTTTAACCTTTACTGCCCCTTATAAGTCCTCTCTATGGGTACTGTCACCTACACTTCCCCATCCATGTTATCAATATTTTCCCCTGTATTGCCCCTCCAGAACCCTCTCTATGGGGATGGTCACCTGCACTTCCCCATCCATGTTATCAATATTGTCACCTGTATTGCCCCTCCAGAACCCTCTCTATGGGCATGGTCACCTACACTTTCCCATCCATGTTATCAATATTTTCCCCTGTATTGCCCCTCCAGAACCCTCTCTCTGGATACTGTCACCTGCACTTCCCCATCCATGTTATCAATATTGTCACCTGTATTGCCCCTCCAGAACCCTCTCTATGTGTATGGTCACCTGCACTTCCCCATCCATGTTATCAATATTTTCCCCTGTATTGCCCCTCCAGAACCCTCTCTCTGGGTATGGTCACCTGCACTTCCCCATTCATGTTATCAATATTTTCACCTGTATTGCCCCTCCAGAGCCCTCTCTATGGGTACTGTCACCTACACTTCCCCATCCATGTTATCAATATTTTCCCCTGTATTGCCCCTCCAGAACCCTCTCTCTGGATACTGTCACCTGCACTTCCCCATCCATGTTATCAATATTTTCCCCTGTATTGCCCCTCCAGAACCCTCTCTCTGGGTATGGTCACCTGCACTTCCCCATTCATGTTATCAATATTTTCACCTGTATTGCCCCTCCAGACCCCTCTCTATGGGTACTGTCACCTGCACTTCCTCATCCATGTTATCAATATTTTCACCTGTATTGTCCCTCCAGAACCCTCTCTATGGGTATGGTCACCTACACTTCCTCATCCATGTTATCAATATTTTCACCTGTATTGCCCCTCCAGAACCCTCTCTCTGGATACTGTCACCTGCACTTCCCCATCCATGTTATCAATATTGTCACCTGTATTGCCCCTCCAGAACCCTCTCTATGTGTATGGTCACCTGCACTTCCCCATCCATGTTATCAATATTTTCCCCTGTATTGCCCCTCCAGAACCCTCTCTATGGGCATGGTCACCTACACTTCCCCATCAATGTTATCAATATCCATCCATGTTATCAATATTTTCACCTGTATTGTCCCTCCAGAACCCTCTCTATGGGTATGGTCACCAGCACTTCCCCATCCATGTTATCAATATTTTCACCTGTATTGTCCCTCCAGAACCCTCTCTATGGGTATGGTCACCAGCACTTCCCCATCCATGTTATCAATATTTTCACCTGTATTGTCCCTCCAGAACCCTCTCTATGGGTATGGTCACCTGAACTTCCCCATCCATGTTATCAATATTTTCACCTGTATTGTCCCTCCAGAACCCTCTCTATGGGTATGGTCACCAGCACTTCCCCATCCATGTTATCAATATTTTCACCTGTATTGCCCCTCCAGAACCCTTTCTATGGGTATGGTCACCTGCACTTCCCCCTCCATGTTATCAATATTTTCACCTGTATTGCCCCTCCAGAGCCCTTTCTATGGGTATGGTCACCTGCACTTCCCCATCCATGTTATCAATATTTTCATCTGTATTGCCCGTCCAGAACCCTCTCTATGGGTATGGTCACCTGCACTTCCCCATTCATGTTATCAATATTTTCACCTGTATTGCCCCTCCAGAACCCTCTCTATGGGTATGGTCACCTACACTTCCCCATCAATGTTATCAATATTGTCACCTGTATTGCCCCTCCAGAACCCTCTCTATGGGTACTGTCACCTGCACTTCCTCATCCATGTTATCAATATTTTCACCTATATTGCCCCTCCAGAACCCTCTCTATGGGTATGGTCACCTGCACTTCCCCATCCATGTTATCAATATTTTCACCTGTGTTGCCCCTCCAGAACCCTCTCTATGGGTACTGTCACCTAAACTGCCCCATCCATGTTATCAATGTCACCTGTATTGCCCCTAAAGAGTCCTCGCTACTGTCAATATTATCACCTATACTCCCCCCATCCCCCCTTGTTATGGGCACTTTTGACTGCACTGCTCCCTACCTTTCCTATCTGAAATGTCACCTGCACTATGTGTCGCTGACAATTTATGTGTTTGTACTACACAATGTAGCAGACATTTTACAATTACCTGCAGCCGACCACATCTTCATCAATCTCGGACTCTCTATCAGCTAAAATGTAATTACTATGACTAAACTAATTACCAAAATAATTAACTTCCCCCTCTAGTTCGCCACCTTACAGTAAGAGTCCTTCACTTTGGATGAAAATAAATTAAGATATCAAATTCCACACAAGATGTTGATTTTCATGTCCTCCACCCTACTGAAGTTGTTTAAATCTTCTTGACTTTAAATCTTCGCAGGAAACTTTTAAAAACAATTACATTGTATTCTCAAAAAGAGTTAATTTATAGACTAGACTTAAGTTAAAGGGTTCAGAATAAAACATCAAACAAAAGGTAAGACGTAGTCTCGGCTAATAACAAAGCCATCGAAATGCGAAGGCATTTACACACGATTTTTTACTTATCATAGCAAAACATGCATCCTGCTGAGAAGGTCAGGGGTCAAATTGATTAGCATATCTGTTAATGGAACATGGCATACCCCATCTAAATGTCCATTATTCATCAGTGAATGGTATTATTAAGCCGATCATCTGCAAATATTTACACCAATAGGGTTAGCTTTAAATGTAGGTACACTGTATCACAACAACATAACTTGATGTTGCTGATTCAGGAGCTACTAGAAATCTTTGATCAAGGTAAGCAAATCAAATCTCTACAACTTACCAGTTTCTCTTTAGGTACATAATGTTATACTGTACTCTTGTTTTATAGGTTTTGTTCAGAAAAAAAACCCACGAAGAGTACCGTGGGGTGGAACAATATACGCCCCTCGAATGCCATATAGTGTTATATACTTTCTTACATTGAAATAAGATCTACATCATTCTAAGAGTGGTTAACTGACATGCTATAAAAAATGTAGGAGAAATTTCCGGACAAACAAAAGTTTACGCCGGACGGACGACGCCATACCATAATACTCCCGTCAAATCTGCATGGAATTGATCGACTTTAAGAATCATCTTTTTGCAAATAGACAGTATCTAAGTAGATCCAACCAATGTTTTTTTAACAGCTTTACATATAAAAAAAAATATAAAAAATAACATTAAGGATATATAGTTTAATTATCTATGGATTTGCATAACAACAAATTTAAAATTCAGCACACATTTTGTCATAGAATTGAATTTCATTAAAGAAGAAAACAGTTTTCTAAATGTGCTTTATGGTCAAAAAACAATATAAAACAAAAAGAGAAGAAAAACAAGCATTTCTACCAAATTGATCACATCCTAGCATTGCTCCTTGTGACATCACACTGCATGTTAAATACGTAATAAATATGATAGTGTTAGGAATCGGTTGAAATTTTATGATCAATCTGTTATTAATAGTCCAGGGGGACAATGAGCAGGCTTCAAAGTAAAAATAAGTCGGTGATGATGTCAACATAGAAACTGGAAATTACTATTGGAGACTTCTGGTGGAAACTTTTGTTAGTATCAAGCAAGGAGATGGGCTTCAAATCATGTATCACTCTACTGAAAACTGCATAATAATACCTACATATAGTTATTTTGACTATAATCGATCATAAAGTCTGTAGTCCGTTAATCAGATTATTGGCTTAATTCCAATTACTGAATCCAATAACTGACCAAAAATTGACAAAGTCAATTAATTGGAATATTACTATAATAAGACATCTCACTTTGTAGTATTTACGAGTGTTATGTAACGATGTTGGGAGGTGAATGCCATTACACTGCATGGCATGTGATCAATTTAATATTTTCAGAACGTTTATCTAGATAAGCGTTTATATTAACAGGTTTTTATGATTTAAATAAAGTTGTATTCATGTCAACAAGCAACGTATCGGTGGCACTACAATTTGATAAGAAAAAAGTTTAAGAGGGGAAAAAATCACTTTCAGTAGTACTGTGACCATACTTCTTTTTTTTATGTAACTCTTAATTGTAGGTGTCACTCTAATCATTTAAAAGTTCAATATATAAATCGGGTGTCAACAATTATCACTGCATTCAGATGTCAGTCAGCCATGCATGTGTTATGTATCGGTAACGATACCATTGACGTACATAACGATGGTAAATACGGCGGAGACCTTTTGTACGACCGAATCACTGAAAGTAAATCTCCTCCTGGTCCATTAACATCTTACATCATTAACTCAGCGAGCAAGGTGCTTGGTACAAGGGGAGTTAAACGTTTAATGGGAAAGTACTTTATACACCTGTAATGGTGTGAATTGTGGCCTAGCATTCTATGTTTTCTAAATGAGCTGACAAAGTATATTATAAAGATTGCTTAAAGAGTGCATTTCTGTGTATTTAAATGGCAATGAAATACATTTGACCACGACCTGATCCCAGGGTCACAATACAGTCTTAAAACTTAAACCTAAGCTTCAAATGTCGTTAAAATAACTCTTGGGATCACTTTAAATTTGAGGAAAACAGTCTACTGAAGACCAAATGTTGACATGGAAATGATATGTGCAGGACACACAAACATACTAGTCACCTTTCAAATTTTTTTATGACAAAAAAACATGTGGCAAAAAGTCACCCTGTAAAACTGTAACAGACAAAAGAGCAAAATTTACTAGAAACAAAAGCCCTCTCTCCGAGCTGGCTACTGGCCAAATATCATAACCCTGGGCCTTATAGTTTTATCTTGAGAAGAAGTCTTCAAATTTTACCATATTTGACCATAGGTCAAGTTAAAATATTTAACAAAATACCCCTCCATCTCAGCCAGTTGCAGATCAAATATTACCATAAGTGTTCTGGGTAAAGGTAATTTATTTGAACTTCTTTGCAACAAAAAATATCCTACCCCCAGGCATTATAGAAACTGAGAATAAGTTATTAAAAGATTTTAACATATTTGACCCTTTTGACCTTGACTGAAGGTCAAGGTTATTTACCTGAACAAAATTGACAGCACTCTTCAGCTAGCTGCAGTTTGATTATTGCAAGTTTGATTATTGTATACAGTAAAATGCTGGGATTCCAGTTTAAAATGGAAACTTTACCATATTTACCCTGTAATAAGCCCATGTCTGCTAATAAGCTCACCCATATATATAACAGCAGTAAATTGATCCTTACGGATGAAGAAATAATATAAAAAGAAATCAAAATCTCAACAACATGTCATCAGCACTTTCATCTCATCCAGGAGATTCTTCAGATATATATAGGCAGGTCAATAGAAAACAAATGTTTTTCAATGTCCTGTAATAAACACACACACCTACTTAGGTAGGAAATGATATGTTGGCTCTCGGGGACATTTTGTAGGATAAATACTGTAACATTTTACCAAAACAAAGTTTACTATAATGGATTCTAACACAGTGATCACCACTGTTATAGAAATACGTGCCTATATGGTAACATGCATAACAACTATTAACTCCAATAGTTATGCAATTAATTCTTTCATAGATACCACAAATCATTATTATCTTAATAATAAAACTAAATACATGCACATATATTTTCTTCACATTTAAGTGACAAATAGGTATATTATGTCTTTAAAAAGATCTTATGCAGAATGGCAATGTAACAGATAGCCCTATTACCTAAGATGATTGGAGACTAATTAGAAAGATGATGATAGATGTCATATTTAGTTAAGAATAGTCATTAAATAAGTTCTTAAGTATAAATAATAATTTAACAGCCAGTCAATTTAATATGTTCATAAGGAATGCCATTAGTATAAATACATGCATACTGTAATAAACATATGCAAAGAATTACTTTAACTCATTCACCCCTGAAGACACATTTGAACTCTTCCAATTCAAAGGTTGGAATAGTTCATTATGAAATTTTAGGGGTGAATGAGTTAAGGATTCTTGTCCATCTGCAGGCAAAACACTTGAAAATTCCACAATAGGTTTTTTTACGTATATTTAGCAATATGTCCCCTCATTAATGTTTTGAATATAAGGAGCATGACTGGGGCAGTCTACTACCTTTGACCAAGTAGCTGAGTTGGTTTGAGTGACAGTACAGTGATCAGAGGTCCAGGGTTTAAGTCCTGGTATGGCCCTATTGCATTTCCTCTTTCATAACTATGTTTTTTATTTCATCTCAAATATTTTTTTCCTTAAAGTTCTACAACGTATGAATTTTTTTCCCAGAAATAATTTATTTAAGCTTTTGTCATAAAGGTAAAAAAAACTTCCAATAATTTTTTGCAGTGATGCTTGGATCCATAAAATTTGATGAAATATCGCAACTTTAATAATGCTTTTTTTAAACCATTGCACTATACAACACTGTTAATCGTAAATAGAAACATCTAAATTTCTACATTATAGGGACCTATGAATCAGGATATACATATTTTGACATAAGATGTCAATACACTGTTTCAGGTATCATTTCTTAAGACTTTGTTATCGATGATAGCCAGGTACAAAGTTAAAAGTTCTGTATGTGTTTACATACTACGACTACCTGTTGAGGAGTGACCTGCCACCAACAGACGTTCACTGAAAGGTGCACATTTGTCTTGTTAACACAGTCTATCAGTCATGTTTGTTTTTGATCCATGTTTCGATTAGTTTTTAAATCAGATATGTTTTTAAATGAAAACAACTTGTATCTAGATACAGAAAAATTTCATTCAGCTTCTTTAGATGTTCAAAATCAGGTGCTGCTATCTTGTTAACCTCAGGTTTTTTACTGGTTTTTTTTGGGAATCAATTTGCTAAGTTCTTGGGATTGGGTTGGTGTTTTTTAATGGGAAAAAATAAAATGTCTGAATTTCATTTTTATTGGGGCCCAATTCTGGCCCAGAAGATAAAGGTTGAAACCTTGAATATAAGGTGGGAACTCACAACTTCAGGGTATAAAATCCACACAAAATATTAAGAAACCAATCAAACCAAGCATAACATACACTACTGTGAGAAGGGAAAAAACTAAGCCTGAACAGAGAGACGAAAGAAAAGACAGACAAGACACAAAACAAAAGACAGACAAGATGCCTGAAAGACAGACAAGTCACATACCACAGACACACACGACACATGTATACCAGACAGAAAAGGCATATAACAAAGACAGACAAGACAGACATTACAAAGACAAACAACAGACAGACAGACAGACAGACATACAAATACTATGGTATCAAAAGAGATTTCATAATTTATTGATATCAATATAATCGTGGCCGAAATATTTCACAAACTATTACATTTACAGTTTGATAACAACTGCTCCATTTCACTTACCGCTTCCCTGATCCTATCTTACCCATACCTTAAACCAAGCCTTTGTTTATCTACATATATAACGAGTACATCAAGTTAACTTGTACTATGTTGCAATCATTATCAGTACTCGTATACGTAAAGAGCCTCCAAATCATAGGATCCCTGAGGTTGCAATCATTATCAGCCATCGGGGGCCCATACTGACCCTAAGGGGTTGCTGTAGTGTCATTATCAGCCCTGGGGCCTGAGACTCCCAGGGATGTGACAGGTCCACAGTCCCCTCAATTCACATCACAGATAAGTGATTCTCAGGCTTTGTGTAGCCCACACAAACCTCGTGCCATCAAAACACCATGCTACTCAAGGTACGTTTAAAATTTATATTCTTAATTGATTTTGTCTATGTTCATTTATAGATTTATTCTTTTATATCTAAAATCAAATTAATTACTTGATTACATCAATGACACTATTTTTCAATTTTACCCAATGGACAAGAACTTGGTGACAATACTTTATCTATCTAACTTTTGATACACTTTGCCAATAGACGACTTGATTATGAAATATGCTTTACTGTGCCAACAAGAGTGATTAATATAAGTTGAAATAACTTGTTTCATAATTGTTGTAAAATAAATAAAGTTTATATATGCAATATTTAATAGCATGACTAAGTTTAAGTTTCCTGTGCGAGTCAGGAACCAATAAGCTCAGTTCTCACAACAGATCGATCATACAAACCTTTTCGTCATAGCTGCCAACGGCAAGGAACTGACTTGTAGGGCTCCACGCCACACTTTTGATACCAAGGGAGTTGTCATAGGCACTGTATTTAGCCAGGCATCGCCCGTCTACAGAGTACAGCAGGATCTTGTACTGTAACACAAAACACATTTCTTATACTCAAAATGTTAAAATGTATCAGAAACATTCAACAAAAAAGCCCAAGATGGCAGAAATGCCTAGCGGTCAGTCCTGTGTACTTGTTGTTTTAATTTATATATACATCTGTAACAACCAACTGAAAAACTAGCTGCTTCACCCTTCACACGGCTCTTCAGGTTTATTTCAAAAGAACAACCTTGTGACGTCACAATTACATGTTATCACACTATAATAGTAACGTGACGTCACGAAGTACACAAGATTGGTGGACAAACTAGCGCAAAATTTTACTGTGGCCTGTTGAGACTTGGTTTTAATATTTTGATTAATTGGTCTTCTTTCTTTTCTCTTAGAACAGTGTCTGATGAAAGTAATTGATACAAAGGTAATGTATTAAATTTATCTCTGGCACATTCATGAATATGATTGTTAACATGTAGATTTCGTAACGATTCAGTTCTAGTTTGTTGTTTGTATATATATATATTATATGAAGAATTGAAACCCTTGCGAACAGTAGCTTGTAACAGAATCAACAAAAAAAAAAAAAAAAAAAAATCCTCAATATTCCAGTATCAAGCAGTTTTCCTGTACGACCTGGCTTAAACAATATTTTATTTCACTCATCATATATAACAAGTACACAGGTAAATAGAAATAGAATCTGGCAACAAGATTTTCAATCTTGTACTAATTAAGCCATCTCCTGTATGACTTGATATGTGTATATAAATGTTATAACCAAAACCATGAAGTATGTTATCATCATTTAGATATTGTTACTCAACAATACAAATACTCAACAGAGTGCAAGGCGAAAATATATCAACATCACTATTCATTATCATTTCCATTCAAAAACCTGTTTGTACTGGACAGCAACAGTACAAGCTTATACAACTTCCTCCTTTCAAGTAAAAGGTTGAGCTTTCATGCTGTTTGCTCTGAACAGTTCATCTAACAATAAGCCTATGCCTAGAAATAAGCCCACCCAAATATGTTGCAGTTCAGAGAAAATATCAACAAATGCAATTTCACTATTCTGTTATAAGCCTACCCCCAACTTTCAGTCTGGTTTGTTTCTTTTTCCATAAATTTGGCCCCAAAATAGCTCCCAAAAATGTCCCGAACGTCTATATAACAGTGTCTTATCAAACAGACAGTGAGGTCTAATTTTCTCACATACTTCAAAGAGTGATCCCACTTTTGCTAAGGAAGAGATAACTCTTTCTCACACGAGGTAGGGAAAGACAGCTGACACACGCGCTATGACGTCATAATAAGGTATTGTCGACGTGACGTCATTGCATTGTTGCCGTGATGTCATACAATTGTTGTGAATGGGGAATCCTCCATCTCAACCCTAGGGTTTTAGGGGTTTTGCGGAAGAATCAGATTCCTCCGTCTCAACCCTAGGGTTTTAGGGATTTTGCGGAAGAATCAGATTCCTCCGTCTCAACCCTAGGGTTTTAGGGGTTTTGCGGAAGAATCAGATCGATGTTTATTCTGACTGAAATTTGTTTTTCGGAACAGACCCATGTAAGATTCTATTAATCCAAAAGATTTAGTGGCACATGTCGTTTATACAGGTTGCAATATGACAGAATTTTAAAAAATAATTTGATTTAATACATTACAAATCAACGAAATATAAGTGGTTCTTAAAATGTTTCCACAACAAAATTGATTCCCTAAGGAAACTATATAATTTAAACGACTGTATTAGATTAAATTAAATTACTGTCAAGAAACAAACAGATGATGTAAATTGACCTTAATTACATCATTTAGTAGTTTAACCAATAAATTATAATCCATTTTCATCTGGTTTTGGCTATATAATTGCACGCCTTTTTCACAACTAGGACTATTAAAAGCTCGGATGTTGTAACATGTTGTTGCTACTGCTGGTGTTTGTGTGTGTATAATTGTACTAATTACATGAATGTAGTTTTAATTTACCCACAATCTAAGGTATCCTTCATTTGCATCATTAAAAGTAATTTTTTAATCAAATATCTCTAATTCCGACAATATACCTGGTATCAGAAATATGTTTAGACAAGCAAGTCATTTGATTTGTAACCTGTTTTTGAACCTTTCAATTTAAGGTAACTTAATACAATTGAAAATAAAAGGTCCAGTTTTCAATTTCTTAGATTTCACTTCCTCTTTCAATGTTTATAGAAAGAAAAAAATTAACAAACTTTCATCAACTGATGTAGATAATAATACCTTCCCTATCTTGATGTCAACTTAAAGTCTCATTGCTTAGGAATTTCTGTTGTAATTTCTGTAGCTATAGATTACCAGTAAGAGTAATATCATAACAGCTTCAAATCTCAATATCAATGTTTCCTACACATCATAATGTTACCTAGTACAAACCAAATAGACAAGATTGTTGGTTATCTTTAATTATAATCAGGATATATCTAAAACAATCTTCTTTTTCCAAAATCATTTCTTGGTATCTTTGTATACTCTGTGTACATCTAATGCAATCTCCTTTTCCAAAATCATTTCTAGGTATCTTTGTATACTCTGTGTACATCTAAAGCGATCTCCTTTTTCCAAAATCATTTCTTGGTATATTTGTATACTCTGTGTACATCTAAAGCAATCTCCTTTTCCAAGATCATTTCTTGGTATCTTTGTATACTCTGTGTATATCTAAAAAAATCTCCTTTTCCAAAATCATTTCTTGGTATCTTTGTATTCTCTGTGTACATCTAAAGCAATCTCCTTTTCCAAAATCATTTCTAGGTATCTTTGTATACTCTGTGTACATCTAAAACAATCTCCTTTTCCAAAATCATTTCTTGGTATCTTTGTATGCTCTGTGTACATCTAAAGCAATCTCCTTTTTCCAAAATCATTTCTAGGTATCTGTGTATACTCTGTGTATATCTAAAGCAATCTCCTTTTTCCAAAATCATTTCTAGGTATCTTTGTATACTCTGTGTATATCTAAAACAATCTCCTTTTTCCAAAATCATTTCTTGGTATCTTTGTATGCTCTGTGTACATCTAAAGCAATCTCCTTTTTCCAAAATCATTTCTTGGTATATTTGTATACTCTGTGTACATCTAAAGCAATCTCCTTTTTCCAAAATCATTTCTAGGTATCTGTGTATACTGTGTGTATATCTAAAGCAATCTCCTTTTTCCAAAATCATTTCTAGGTATCTTTGTATACTCTGTGTACATCTAAAACAATCTCCTTTTCCAAAATCATTTCTTGGTATCTTTGTATTCTCTGTGTACATCTAAAGCAATCTCCTTTTCCAAAATCATTTCTAGGTATCTTTGTATACTCTGTGTATATCTAAAGTAATCTCCTTTTTCCAAAATCATTTCTTGGTATCTTTGTATGCTCTGTGTACATCTAAAGCAATCTCCTTTTCCAAAATCATTTCTAGGTATCTTTGTATACTCTGTGTATATCTAAAAAAATCTCCTTTTCCAAAATCATTTCTTGGTATCTTTGTATACTCTGTTTACATCTAAAGCAATCTCCTTTTCCAAAATCATTTCTAGGTATCTTTGTATACTCTGTGTACATCTAAAGCAATCTCCTTTTTCCAAAATCATTTCTAGGTATCTGTGTATACTCTGTGTATATCTAAAGCAATCTCCTATTTCCAAAATCATTTCTTAGTATCTTTAAGTATACTCGGTGTGTATGTAAAACAATGCCCTTTAAATTTCATACCTGAGAGCTTCGCTATAAATAAACATAATCATTCTAAAAAGTCCCTTACAAAACCGGAACCAAATGTGGAGTCTTCCAGTACCTTAAGTACAATGATTAGACATAGACTTCTGAGAATAGTTTAGTTTCCAGGTGCTACAGTTTTTGTTTAACCAATCAGCAGTTACCGATATGCTTTGCATGCGGATATGTTTTTCTTTAACCTTTTACTACAATCAGATTCATGAACTTTTTTCCTGGTGTGAAATTCTGCTATAGGTTCAACCGTTAACCTACATACTTTTCCGGCCAGCCATAATCTACATATTAGCGAAACGTTGAAATCCAATGACCCAAAATCCTCCAGTAAATCAGTTAATAGAATTCAATATGCTCAGTTGCATAATTTTAAGTTATAACAATACCTTGCGATACCCTTAGACATCCCAATACACGGTTACATCCTTGGGTACATCTAGTACCCATTAACACAGAAATTTAAACCGTTTGTTAATCTATCACTGTCTGAATGATTATTCATTCCTTGGGTGGTCCAATAGTCTTATCTGAGGTGTCAACTTTGTAATTAAAACAGATTTGACCTGAAAATGGTAACATGTACTTTTGTAGGAGCGATTTACCAGTAGATGCAGTATAAGCTACTAAATATCTGAATAAGTATTTAAATCCTTTATGAAGATATGACCTTCACTTCGACAGAATATAACCTTGATATACATTCATTGTAACAGGTATCTTTTATCAGTCCACTAATTATGCAAATTACTGCAAATAAATGCTAATGTACACAATTGCACTTCAATTCTAATACATTGTATATAAAATATTCCATTAAACTTGATTGACTCAATGATAACCCTCCAAATCTGTATATGATCCGCGAAATTTCAGATAGCAGAACTTATTTCCCAGTAAACAAGGAGTTATCAATTAAAAGTATGTCAATCGACCATAGGCTGGCGTATATGTATATCTGATAGCAGATCAACCAGAAAAATAACAACATCTTATCAGGGTCAAAATAGAAACATTTGTAACAAGATTGCATTTCTCATCTAGCAGTACACTCCATTACACTCAACTTTCTTTTTAAATTTTAACCTCAAATTTATGTACCGTTTAGTTGGTTAGTTTCGCAGGGCTAATATTTCACTCAGTCACTCAGTTGTCCCGATCAGAACTAGTTTGTGGGGATAAAGTTTCCCACAGCATGGCCAGGTAAAAATGTATCGCTCACAATGGTATTTCTGCATTTCGGCGATGAGATTTATTATCATGATGTTATTTTAGTGTTTGGTGAAAATAAAGTAAAATATGTTGTATTATTACCTGTTGTTTATCTTCAATATTGTGCAGTCAATAGGTGGTTTTAGGTATGTGATACAGTGCAATAGTTCCCTTTGTGTTGCTACTGGTATCATGATAGCCCAAATTTAAAGTAAGTTAAATCTTTATATATAAATATATATTCACTGAGACCATAACTCATTGTGTTAATATTTGCTAGGTATTTAATTTCACAATATCTTTGGTGAAAGTAAAAATAGAAAAAAAAAATCCCCTGCAAATATTACCGACTTTATAGTATATCATTTCTTATGGTAAAACTTTTAATTGATCGGGTAAACAAATAAACAATTTCCATACTTGCCAAATTTTGAAATTTTCATTGGGGAGATTGCGCTTGCTCACCATTAAAATCATAAATATATTGTATGTATGTACACGCTAGGGGAAATTAGCACTTTTAAATGGCATCTTTTGAGCTGTTCTTTCAGATGAAATCATCAGATCATAGAAAATAGGAATAGTTTAGCAAATTCGCTGGTTGAAAATGCTCAATTTTAGGGTCCACAACCGAGAGCCTCGCTCCTACATAGGGACAGTGAGCTAGTATGGATCTGTCATCGACAAGTACATAACGATTCCTGCTTCTGCTTTTGTGTTTTCAAATCTTGCCCAAATACACAACATCTCATGGCAAAATGAAATCGGTGAAGCAGAAAATTTATGCCTTTATAACTGTATCAGGATACTCTGTGGGTAGAAAATTCAGTCTATAAATGTCATCCAACGCACCACATCATAAAAATTTCAATTTAAATCATCATTAAATAAAGTCTTCCCTATTGGTATGTATCCTATGTCATAAAAACCTCACAACCAAACGGTACGCTCAACCCTCATTCAGCAGGTGCCCCAACGGAACCAAACGTAACAGGTGTCGCCGACCAAACAAGACATTAGAAGGATATCCCAGACCAAACAAAGTCGTGTCCCCATACAAAATATTGATAAGGGTTGGGAGCTCGTATTTCTGTGTATTGGAATCACAGAGCACTGATGCAGAGAATGACAAAGAATTTCTCAGGATATTCAATCACTCCGACATCCCCTTAAACATGGGAAAACATGCTATTTGACGAACATGATATCTCTTCCTGCTTGGTAAATATAGAAAATTGTGATAAAGATATCCACGGCTGATTTTTTTTAATCCAAGCTACTTTCATCTTTTAGTCCCCAACATAAAAATTTTGATTTCAAAGGGAATTCCCAGATATTTGGGAAATTGCCAACTTTCTTGATATAACAACTACTACTTTTTAGGTGCTTTAAATTTGAATCATTTTTAGCTTTACGGATGCGTTTTTGTTTACACATGTACAATGGATCACCAAACAAAATGCGGAGTTTTCTCAGTTCTTTTTAGCTATTTCTTTATGCTCTGGCTCCTCTACATATAGTGGTCACAC
Organism: Mizuhopecten yessoensis; assembly: GCF_002113885.1. Taxonomy (NCBI): domain Eukaryota; kingdom Metazoa; phylum Mollusca; class Bivalvia; order Pectinida; family Pectinidae; genus Mizuhopecten; species Mizuhopecten yessoensis. Next base: position 100,539 of record NW_018405306.1, read on the forward strand.
CCAAGAACTGCAAAGATAGTCATGGCCGAGTGATTTCTATTTGCATGAGAAAAGAATTCTGAAAAATCATCAAGGAAGTACAAGAAAACCTCATTAAATATTTTGTAGATAAGATTGATCCTGGTAAAGAAGACAAAATCTATTCATTTCCATCTGTAAAAATTTAGTACTAAAAAGATTTTTTTTCAACAATAACTTGAAGAAAATAATCAAATTATTACAGCAATATCACCTTTTGTAATCCCATTTGGACTTCATATCAACACCCGATCTATATCTACTGTAGTCCTTTGGCCCCTCTTAACTTGGCTTAACTCACTCACCCCTAAAGACACATTTGAACTCTTCCAATTCAAAGATTGGTATAGTTCATTATGAATTTTCAGGGGTGAATGAGCTAAGTTAGAATTCAGTAACTACCTTAGAGAAACCTTTCAGTCGGTCTTCTAAAATAAGTCATTAAATTTGGCCAACCAAGCAACATTAAAGTCTAAATAAGAATTTTACAAAGAACATTACAAATCCTGATGACTGTTTAATGTACTGCTAATAGAGTTGTGTGGTACTACAATAGCTGACACTTCTGATAAGACAGCTACCCATTTGCTTCTGTCCCCCACTGGTGGCGAGCGTATCAATAATCAACAATGGCTATTAACGGTGAAAATTTATCTCCACTCATCTGTGAGTCAGTTGAGATGTATTGGTCATCGTTTAAGTGTTGCTGAATGTTCTGGGTATGAATCACAAAACAATGATACTGTTCAATCTGGCTGCGAATAAAAGAAACACTGATGAATATTTAGGACTTTAGGGGAGACTCAAAGAAACACTGGAGAATACTTAGACAGTTATAGCACCTTCCTCGGAAATTTCAAGTCAGAAAAATTAAACTATTTGAGAAATATGTGTAGCATGACGCTTTTTAGAATTGTCTTTTCAGTTCAAAGTGTTTAAAACACTTCTCAAACTTCTAAACAAATAAAATAGAATATAATCATTAACTCACAGGGCAAAAAAAACAAATTTCCATTAAGAACAATTAAATGTTGAAAATGTTATAATTAAAAATTAAAGTTTTTTTTATAAATGATATCAATCCTGGATACTGTATACAAGCTTACTGTTGAAATGTTATTATTTGTATTTAGTGTAATGACTAAATATTTTCAGTAGGATTTAATTTTTTGTCCTAAAGTAAAAACATCAGTGATTTAGCAGTTATTCGGTTAACTTTATAATTTGTAACATTTTCCCCTTTTTTCAATGAGTATGCAACTGTGACAAATAAAGAGAAGAGCCAATGATATTCTGTAATTACATTCACAACTACAGCTTTAAAATCCCTAGCAATATTAAAGTTGTTTAAGGAATGATAATTTCTAAAAAGTCGGAAACCATAGAAATTTGAACCTTAAACAAGTTCATTCCTGTGCAGTATTGTGATTAGCTCATTATAATGTTTAAAGTAAAGTAACCTTGGCAATATTCACCAGCCATTTAAAAGGAAAATATCAAGATTCATCTAGAAAGGTGTTTTTTTAGATATTTTTCACACACATTCAAAACCTAGCTAATTATGATAGTGTCTGGTTCCCTGCTCTACAGCTCTACAGACCACTTGTTTATAAAGACCACCTGTCTATAAATACCATCTTTCCATAAAGACTATCTGTCTATAATGACCTCTTTCTACAAAGATAAACTGCCCATGAAGAATATCTGTCTATAAAGACCACCTGTTTATAAAGATTACTTTCTATACAGAAAATCTACCCATGAAGACTGTCTATAAACACCACCTGTCTATAAAGACCACTTTACAAAGACCATCTGCCCATTAAGATGTTCTGTCTATAAAGACCACCTGTCTATAAAGATCACTTTCTATAAAGACTATTCCGTCTTTTCGTATCGCAGAGTTTTCTGCTCTTGTGAGCAGGTATTGATTGTGAGAGTAATGTCATCAATTTTTGAGAAGGACGTAATTTTCTCACACAAACCAATGACGTAACAATTAATACCTGCTCACAAGAGAAGATAACTCTACAATACGCAAAGACGGAATATGCCCATGAAGACTATCTGTCTATTAAGACCATCTGCCCATGAAAACTATCTGTCTATAAAGACCACTTTCTACAAAGACCATCTGCCAATAAAGACTATCTGTCTATAAAGACCACTTTCTATAAAGATCATCTGCCCATGAAGACCATCTGTCTATAAAGACCACTTTCTATAAAGATCATCTGCCCATGAAGACTATCTGTCTACAAAGACCACTTTCTATAAAGATCATCTGCCAATAAAGACTATCTGTCTATAAAGACCACTTTCTATAAAGATCATCTGCCCATGAAGACCATCTGTCTACAAAGACCACTTTCTATAAAGATCATCTGCCAATAAAGACTATCTGTCTATAAAGACCACTTTCTATAAAGATCATCTGCCCATGAAGACCATCTGTCTACAAAGACCACTTTCTATAAAGATCATCTGCCAATAAAGACTATCTGTCTATAAAGACCACTTTCTATAAAGATCATCTGCCCATGAAGACCATCTGTCTACAAAGACCACTTTCTCTAAAGACCACTTTCTATAAAGACCATCTGCCCATGAAGACTATCTGTCTACAAAGACCACTTTCTATAAAGATCATCTGCCAATAAAGACTATCTGTCTATAATGACCACTTTCTATAAAGACCATTTGCCTATGAAGACTATCTGTCTATAAAGACCATATGCCTATGAAAACTATCTGTCTATAAAGACCACTTTCTACAAAGACCATCTGCCAATAAAGACTATCTGTCTATAAAGACCATTTTCTATAAAGATCATCTGCCCATGAAGACCATCTGTCTATAAAGACCACTTTCTATAAAGACCATCTGCCCATGAAGACCATCTTTCTATAAAGATCATCTACCCATGAAGACCATCTGTCTACAAAGACCACTTTCTATAAAGATCATCTGCCCATGAAGACTATCTGTCTATAAAGACCACTTTCTATAAAGATCATCTGCCAATAAAGACCATCTGTCTATACAGACCACTTTCTATAAAGATCATCTGCCAGGGTAGCAAGTCTCACACTGGGACTTATGACACTTTCCTGTTCAGGGTAGCAAGTCTCACACTGGGACTCGTGTGAGATTTTTTCCAAGTTCAGGGTAAAAAATCTCAACAATTTAACTTATGAGATTTTCCTGTTCAGGAAAGAAACAAGATTCTGTCACAAACTTCTCTTCATTAAGGCATCAAATTTCGTGACAAAAAATGAAACTGGAGGGTTCCTTTTCGTTATTTTCCTTAACAATTCAATAATTAAATAAACAAATGCACACCACATGCAATATTTGTCTGTACTTGCTTATTTAAATCAGATGTCACAATCCTGCCTATGTTTCCTGATGGGTATCAACCTTTAGCACCATCAGATCTCCGTAGGGGTATGACTGTATAATTAATGTAAACTTTTTACACTAAGGGACATGCAATGACAATACCATGTGGGATCACTTTACCCCAGTAACGGCTATCATTCTCAAATGAGAAAATCAAAATTTCAAATCATGCAGATTTTTAGGAAATTCCGTTTCAAATTACATAAAGTTAAGTAACAGGTAGTGTTTTTTATGTATTCATGTCAGAATACTTAAATTATATGAGAAAAATTCTTTAAATAATGTAAGAAAATAATATCACAACATAAAATTGGCCTTAATTTCACTCCTTGTCACGTAAACATCACTATACTGTAATTATGACCTAACAGATGATGAATGTCAAGTTTGGGTCGACAACGATTGGTTGCCTATATTAAGATAGACAACTTCTTTCCCCGAACAGGATACTCTCTTATTGACTATCAATATTTTCCAAACACAGCCGATACATGAAAGTCTCTTTATCCCACTTCCAAATTGAATTACCCAAATAAAGAAAGATATTCTGAAAGATTTTAATGGTCATTTTATAAGCAGATTCATTTTCCATGGCAGCTTTGCTTTCATTCAATTATTTTTGGTCTCAAATGAATGGTAGCGAAAGTTGTCGGACAAATCCAAGCAGATTGCTTCAGTAAATTATAACATCTGAAAAATTCTTCAAATAAATTCACAACACATATATTCGAGATAAATTTGTTTTCAATATCTAGAGGCACCTTTATTACAGCATGCGCCTTCATTATGTCTGATATAGAATACAAATAATTCTGGTGTTCTACAAGGCTCTTTATTTGATCCACTTCTCTTTATTATTATTAACTTGTTACGTCTTACTAATTCTAACACAGTGAATACTCATTAACCTAACCCCTAAGCATTTCAAAGACATATCGAATCTTAACAATCCCTTCAGTATTAGAAACCCTTCTAGTCTTACCCATAAATATTCTGAAAATCTGTCTAATCTGACCCCTGAATATTATAACATTCTGTCTCTCACCTGAACCCTAAATATCCTTTTTTATCCATCCCCTCAGTATTAGAAATCCTGTCTATTCTGACCCCAAAATATTTTTAAAACCTGTCTAATCTTACTACTGAATATTTAAACATCCTGTCTTAGCTGACCCCTGTATATTCAAACATCCTGTCTAAGCTGACCCCTGAATATTCAAATATCCTTTCAGTATTAAAAATCATGTCTATTCTGACCCCTAAGTATTCTTAAAACCTGTTTAATATGAACCCTGAATATTATTAAAACCTTTCTATTATGACCCCTAAATATTCTTAAACCTGTCTAATCTGACCCCTGGCTATTCAGACATCCTCTCCTATCCAACCCCTGAGTATACAGATACCCTACCTAAGCCACCCTGAATATTCTGTTGTTCTGTCTTATCCAACATCTAATGCCAAATACTGCTGCAATTAATGTTTCTTATTAAAACAACAAAATAATTAGACCCCTAAATTATCACGTCTTGTCTGATCTGAACACAGTGGTGTATGCCACAGAATGTCAAATTAGACAGGTTTCACTTCAACATGTAGCTGGTTACATATCACAACCACGTTTCCTGTTGTGTGACTTTCAAAACATCTGTGATTCTAAAGTCAATATTTGTGTACATCTGATGGCAAGGAACTTTTACAATGAAAGAATATGAAACAGTTAAAAAATTTCAGATACATGATGTATAATGTACCAAATCTATAACTCAAGAAAATGTTTCTTATTGGTCATGTACGATTTTAAACTTGCTTTAGGCAAATAACACAGGTAAAGATTGTCAAGTTTGTTATGTTAATTAACAGCTCATAATGCTGTTTAAATTCCAATATTTTAAAGCAGACATTTTCCCATACAATTTGGTTTTCCATTCAATAAAGGCATATCATTTCATTGTTGTTTCAACAGAAGAATATGAAAAGGTCTGTTTGAAGCATACATGAGACAGATAGACTACATGGATACATGGAAACCATTACTTAAATACCCTGAATTGGTTTTTTTGATAATTATTACAGCATAATATAAGTCGTTGATTTTTCAGCACTGTTCCACAATAATTCATTCAAAAGAATACAAAATGTTTCTTTATACACAATAAGCTAAATATAATACCTAACTGGGTTGGACGCTACAGACGAAAAATTTGAATACTTGAATCGTTAACAGGTGTAAAATAACCTTGGTAAAGGTGAAAGACAAGGAGTGTATCTGATGACTGGCAGGTAGCCAGAAGTAACTGAACTATCCTGACAGGTAGACAAAATATCCCGCTAGGCTCCGTTATCACCCAGACATAGGTATATATGTACCCTTACATTTGTCCCATTTTACCTGAAAGGGGTACCAGCAGTTGTTTCTACAGCTGTTAAGTTTATATTTATCATAAATCTGGTTACACTTAAAATGTCACAATGAAATACATGATAACATCAGAACTGATTTCCATGTTTCAGTGATGCATTGAGGATAAATAAAATACTGACAAATCGTAACATGTTTTGATAAAAAAGGACAAAGCATGAAATTGCGTGGAATAGAATAGAGCATAAAATTTGAATAACAGGTATCGTGAGATATCCCTGTTAAGGGTAGAAATTCTCACACTGGGACTTATGACACTTTCCTGTTCAGGGTAGCAAGTATCACACTGGGACTTATGACACTTTCCTGTTCAGGGGAGCAAGTCTCACACTGGGACTTATGACACTTTCCTTTTCAGGGTAGCAAGTCTCACACTGGGACTTATGACACTTTCCTTTTCAGGGTAGCAAGTCTCACACTGGGACTTATGACACTTTCCTGTTCAGGGTAGCAAGGCTCACACTGGGACTTATGACACTTTCCTGTTCAGGTTAGCAAGTCTCACACTGGGACTTATGACACTTTCCTTTTCAGGGTAGCAAGTCTCACACTGGGACTTATGACACTTTCCTGTTAAGGGTAGCAAGTCTCACACTGGGACTTATGACACTTTCCTTTTCAGGGTAGCAAGTCTCACACTGGGACTTATGACACTTTCCTGTTAAGGGTAGCAAGTCTCACACTGGGACTTATGACACTTTCCTTTTCAGGGTAGCAAGTCTCACACTGGGACTTATGACACTTTCCTGTTAAGGGTAGCAAGTCTCACACTGGGACTTATGACACTTTCCTTTTCAGGGTAGCAAGTCTCACACTGGGACTTATGACACTTTCCTGTTCAGGGTAGCAAGGCTCACACTGGGACTTATGACACTTTCCTGTTCAGGGTAGCAAGTCTCACACTGGGACTCGTGTGAGATTTTTTCCAAGTTCAGGGTAAAAAGTCTCAACAATTTAACTTATGAGATTTTCCTGTTCAGGAAAGAAACAATATTCATCCTCACTTCTAAAAGAGTTCAAATATTCTAAACTGTTGATTTCCATTCAAGGCACCACTTTAAACATGGCACCTCAACCAATCTCCAAAGTTCACATAAAAACAAACAGAATAATGGCGAAAATTTGACATATTCATTTAACACTCATTTTTTTATAAGTACATAAATTGTAAGTTCTCTTATTTATTCAATCCTTTCACTGACTAATACATTAAATATCTGAAAAAATATTTTCCCACTTTAAGGCAATATGCTACCTACAAATATTAAACTTTGAAATGAGTGAGAGTTATCTCCTTTTGTTTTTGTTTTTTTGTAAGTAATGTTCCCCATGCATACATTTCAGGGGACATTTCTAATATGTCATCAACTATCTGATAAAGTCCATATTACAATTAAAATAAAAGAAATCACAGTGTTTCTTTAAGTAGAACTCTTCTGGAAAGAAGGTACCATAACATCTTAAGTGATATTCAGGTGACCCATATGTTAATTCCATAGTAATATAATCTTAAAACTTCATTCCTGGTATAATATTAGATGAACAATTCATCATATATTACACCATCTTGGGTCAACCATGAATTTCTAACCATTTTCTAAGAGTGGTCATACCAAATATATGTCATCCCCTGAAGACCCCTATACATCGTCCTGACACCAGAAATTGTGCATCACATGTGTGCCAAAAATTTATCCAATTTTAGTACTCTTCAGATACAGTAAAATATGTCTATAATGAACCTCAAGAGATTCAAATTTGAAATCAGTGACAGCTATAATCCTTATTTGTGGCAATATAAACAAAATACTATTAATACTGCCAAACTGTGCAGGTTCATTTTTGTGTGTTCTATGTGAATGCACTTGACTAAAAAAAAAAGTTGAAAGGTGTGCTACACTGATGAGTTACACAGATCCTATGTTACTGAACTTGATTTTTTTTTTTTTTTAAATAAATCTTTCAAAAAACAAGACTTTGTTATCTATATCAGAAAACTGATAAGAGATACACAACTTTAAGATATTTCAAATTTAAGCAGTGAGGTGTTCACTTCAACATTTAGGAACCTGGTTCAAAATTTAAATACCTGATAAACATATAGGACAATATATTTACAAAACATCTGTCCTGAAAAAAATTGTGACAGATAAGTATTGACAAACCAGCCTTGTCGGTTAATATGCATTCAAACTTGAAAATGTATTTATCAGTTGAAACAGCAGGACTCTGACTGGCTCAGTCTAAGCGTTGCCATGACAACACACATCAACAAAAAGTCTTGTCATCAACAGATGAGGTTGCATAATAGACAAGGTGTAGGTATATGTATATACCCTACCTATCAAGCATTTCATGCTTGGATAATCTCCTATATAGAACCCTAACTCTCTTGGTGTTGTGTTTCGCTAACCCCTCGACCCTTCTCTCCGCATGCTTTGAAGACTTGTGTATGCTTTGTTCTGCTTCTCCTACACTAAGTAGAGACAGGAGGACACAAACACATAACCTAAATACACATGTACACCACACATCTACGTTTATGTCCAGATCCCAATATACCACAAACAAAAGTTCTCACCTGAAGAAAACTTTTAACTAAGTATGTGCTTCCCCGCAGATCTATCATGCGATAAGTGGATTCATTGAAGAGTGACAGTCTCAATTCGAGCGTGACCAACTCTATTTCAAACTAATGAGGATACCCAATTTTTTCCCTACAGTGAATTAGCTGAGGAGAGGTAGATAAGGAGACGGGTACACCTGCTTTAGGACTGAATCTGTCAACAACACCTGCTCAAGTATTTGTGTTCCTCAAGGAGGATACTGTGCTCATCCGTCCAGGGAGTAACAAGTGAACATTTTTATTTTGTGTTCCCGAGGAATTTAAACATTCCATCCGTCCATCCTTGGCGGTACATTTCTGTACCTCCATGCCGTCCGAAATGCCTGGAATGACCCCCATCAGCAATGCCCCCCAGGTACCTATCTGGAATCTCCGTCAACAGATGCCATATGGAGGGGAGGGAATGAATCCACACATACCCGCCCCTCCTCCATCATGTATGCAGAATTCATCATACAACTACAACCCCAACTGTAGGTAAGTGATCTTTATATTTTTTTCCAGTAACTTATACCAGAAAATCAGAGCAAAGTTCTGTGTACTTGTGTAGTATTGAAAGTTTTAAGTATCTGCACCAGGAAATATTTTCTAGTACCAGTTCTGAAACTATTCGTGATGTATAATAAGTTGAGCAAGTGTGAACCCTTTGAGTAATGCCCTTATAACTTTTTGATGCCAAACTGTCTATCTAAGAAATGTCCCCCTCTGTACAAAGCAAAACAAATGAAAAATACAATTCACTATCCTTTACCTTGCCTGCTGAGATCCCATCGTTGCTCCATTCGAAATCTTGACACAGGACAGATGTTTTTTTACAGTAACATGTGTCAATATATCCCTGTATCCTCTTTCCAGTATTTTTTTACTTCCAAAGAGTTGATTCCTCACAGTCACTGTCTCACATATATATGCACTGTATGGCCGTCACTTCCCCAACTGAATTTAATTTCATTTACATCTGCTTAAGTTTAATTGATTTTGGCTCAATATTGATCACCAAGTGATTGGAATTCATATATAAATATTCAATGTTGGAACTTGTTGAATCTGGTAATGGCCCGATTGCTTTTGGAATTCAATAAAGGCTTACTGTTAGTTCAGGCATGTTCCAGTTATGATTAACATTTTAAAATAAATATTGAAATTAGTTTATCATAATTACACAAGGACTTTAAATTAGCATTAGTCCAGTCCATTACACAACTGTACGACTAGTAAGGCACTGTATGCACATCGCTTAATTAAAGTCGACCAAGTGAGTGTTTAATTAAGAATTAACATAGATAACCTACAATTTGATGTAGAAATAGGTGTGTAGCTATCATGAAGTATATGTTCTTGTCCATATCGGAAAAACGTTGTGATTATAAAACTTTTTTTTTTTTTTTTAATATTTCTAAATAAAAAGTGACGAGGCTGTATCTCTGACCAGTAGAAGACACTTGCTGTCTATTATAACGGACAAGATACAAGTTAAGGTGTGGGCTAAGCTTGGTTTTCTTGTATTATGTCCTGGCCTTGTCTGTTTGAGGTAGAGTACTTTGTCTGTCGGTGTCTGGCTGTCCAATACTGGTATTCTCCCTATTGTTATCTTAAGCTGATTAAAGTTAAAGTTGATGATTTATAAGATACTTAAACAGTAATCTGTCTTTTTTCAAATACTAAATTCTAAGTCTTAAATCTGAAGTCATCTGTGGTTTACGATGTGTATGTGCATGATTTTTCTGTGATATTGTGTACCTTTCAAAAATTTAACAAACAAACAAACAAAAAATGTTCTGTCTAGAACTTTGATAATGTTTAGGATGGCTGGGTTTATGAAAACCTTTCTTCATGGATTATAACATTGGACTTAACTGATGCATGCAGAGTGTGACTTATACAACTCAATGAAAAGCAGTGGAACTTACAATTATTCAAATATGAACATCTTGGCCCTTGCAGCCAGTGTTGTGGATTTTGCTTAAGTTGTCTCATATCGTTGACTCCAATCTATCTACATGCCCAAATATGGAACAATATTGAAGGTTCCCTTTCCTTTATTTAGTATTCAAACACATGTACATTTTATTCAATGCCAACAATCCTAAAACTTACAAGTTAACATTTGCATCAACTTTTATACTTAAAACCTACACACTTAAACTTCCTGTTAAGATGGACTGTTAATAAATATTGCGACACCCAAACGTGAGTGACCATTTCCACCTCATGTATTATTGAGTACAAAACTGTATATCATTACGAACTGTTAAAACTCTGTAAATGACATCCAGGATTTTTAAATCATGCCACAGGTGTTAAGTGGCGGATAGGTGACGGGTACCTACTCTAAATATCACAAACACCACATTCCAGGAAATGGCTCAGGAAATGGCTCGTAGAATTTTATGTTCTGTAACAAGATACACTAGGATTATAGCATTAATGTTAGAAATGCTCTTGTCGAAAGAGGATATCACAGTACAGCGAGGCGACACAGATACATAGTTATACACAAGGGTTCTCTGCCATGCCTCAGTGCTTTACAAATTAGGAAAATAACCTTTCTTTCAGATGCTATAATACTTTAACAAAATCCCAGTACTAATTGATGTTTACCTCTTTTCTATGGACAGATCCTTTGGAGGTTATCAAGGGCAAAATAGACTACTGGTAGTCTATATTATACTGTATGTGCATTGCTAAGTTGCTTATACAGGTCGCATTATATCTGTATGTGCCATAAGCCTCAGATGCAGCCAGCGTCAGTAACCCAGTTCTGTTTTAACTCTGTATAACAGCTATAGTGTAACTAGCCTTTGAAATCCTTTTAAGGATCTTTGTCCCACTGCACTGTGGTTTTTCCTATGCACAGTTATCTCCCTTTAACTTCCGTTGGGATATAACTGTAACACAGTTGGGCCAGGACGCTAGTGTTGGCTCAGTCCGTTAGAGTGAAAAAATATCTATCTGAAGTCTGGGGTTCGAATCCCAGTCTAGCCCCGATGACTTGTTTTATATTCAGAATATTGTTTTGGATTATATTTTGTTTATTTCATCTTAACTGTTTCTCGTACATGTCCCGCAAGGTATGATTTCTTTTTCAGAAACGATTTATCAAATCTTTAGTCATGCCAGAAAAAGTACTTAGATAGTAGTTGGTAGTGGTACAGGGATCCTTACGCTAGTTATCATGCCACTAGCCGAAGAAACCAAGTTTAGCTATGGCTATTGTGCAACTAGCACTGAAACCAAGTTAAGCTATAGATATCAGGCCACAAGCCTCAGAAACCAAGTTTAGCTATGGCTATCGTGCAACTAGCATCAGAAACCAAGTTAAAGTATAGATATCAGGCCACTAGCCTCAGAAACCAAGTTTAGCTATGGCTATCGTGCAAGTAACACTGAAACCAAGTTAAGGCACAACTATCAGGTCACTAGCCTCAGAAACCAAGTTAAGTTATAGATATCAGGCCACTAGCCTTTGAGACCAAGTTAAGCTTCGTTTATCATGCTACTAGCCTCAGAAACCAAGTTAAGCTTCGTTTATCATGCTACTAGCCTCAGAAACCAAGTTAAGCTTCGTTTATCATGCTACTAGCCTCAGAAACCAAGTTAAGTTATAGATATCAGGCCACTAGCCTTTGAGACCAAGTTAAACTACAACTATTTTGATAGAAAAACCCAGTTTAGTTCCACTTTTTACACCACCAACCTTAGAAACTTGAGTAAAAAGTCATTTTTCCGAATAAAAACTTATTTCTACAGACCAGAATGGGGTAGACTGATACCATAACAATACTTTCCCTAAAACTTATTTGTTAACATAATTACTTGCTTCATTAGTAATAATTGCAAGTTTTTGATTATTAAATTAGAAATGATATAGTACTTATATACAAGCAGTCAAGTTAATCAGTCTGGTGCCTACACATATAAATAGCTATAAATAACTGAACCTTGAGTGTGTATTGTTACACACTTTTTCATATAAATTCATTATTAGCCTGAAGTAACTTGAGGACTCTTGATGTAATTCACAAAAGTTCATTTATGATTTTAACAAGCACTTAAAACTTCCATGTAGTTGAAAGTTCAACCATGTATTACCTACTGTTATACGTTGGTAGTATATAGCCAATTAAGGGCCCACATAACACTTGATGGGTTTTACTTTAGGTCTGTTAACACATTAAAAGCTAATGCCTCTGGCTACTCTAAAAGCTGCTGTAGATTTCTATGGGTTGCAAGGTCATAGGGACAGGTTCTGAGGTCATTCTGCTGACGGACAACAAGAGTGATTAGATCTGCTGCAGAGTACATAGGTGTCAACATCTGAAACCTCCACTGAGGGAGATCTCCCCAATTCCACATTTTGAATGAGGGAGAAAGTGCTTGAAACGTGACTGATACTGCTTTGCTCAATTTATCTTTCCATTTTTATGTATCAAATAACTCCAAAAAGAATTCATTTGATTTACACACACCTGTTATGATCATCACACACACCCTGCAGTAACTCGGAGATCATTTGATTCAGACACACCTGTTAAGATCATCACACACACCCTGTAGTAACTGGGAGATCATTTGATTCAGACACACCTGTTATGATGATCACACACACCCTGTAGTAACTAGGAGATCATTTGAGTCAGACACACCTGTTATGATCATCACACGCACCCTGCAGTAACTAGGAGATCATTTGATTCAGACACCCCTGTTATGATCATCACACACACCCTGTAGTAACTAGGAGATCATTTGATTCAGACTCACCTGTTATGATCATTACACACACCCTTTAGTAACTAGGAGATCATTTGATTCAGACTCACCTGTTATGATCATTACACACACCCTGCAGTAACTAGGAGATCATTTCACAACAGGATGTAGATTTTGAGTTTGTGTGAGTTTGGACTTGAATGACAGAGTTTCAAAGTAGATTTGTAAACTTTTGTCAAAATGAGGGTGTCTCCCTCCTAATGAAGAATGGTTGATAGCTATGAGAGTACAAAAAGGTGGTCTGTTCACTGCCCAAAATTGTCAGAATGAACGGACTCTGGAAGAAGATGATAGCATTTTCTCTCAAGATTTATAAACAGTCTAGAACAATGACAGGACAGCAAGGGCACTGTGATGTACCTTACCATACCACGCCCCCTGGTTTTCTTTTTAACGTAATAATGACCTTGACCTTAGAAACTTTTTACACCCATTTTGCTCATCAATACATCACAGTGTATCATCATATCAAATTTCAAAAATGTCAATCTTTTGGATTCTAAGATAGCAAGGAAACAAAAGTGTCGACAAACAGGCAGATGGAATGATGGACAGACAGACAGACACCATGATTACTATATAGAACACCTGTATCTCCTTATAAAAGAGAACTAGGAAATTAAACACTAACTAATAGAGCAAATATCAAATTTCAAATTGTGAACAAAAGAGGAAAAGGGAAACGTGAAACATATTGGCAGTAAATGAGTTCTAAAAGAGCAATATATTGAGGCTGTAACATTTTATAAGCAACCAAGTATTCTATGTAGCTAGCAATGCAAGCATTATTCTACTACCCAGTATTGGTTACATACACATGGGATGTTTAACTATTGTAACAGCTGAAGACAAGGTGAGCCCATACAAAGTTATCATAATAAAGACGGCTACATTACACCTGAACTTGAACTTCGACCTTGAGAGACAACAAAGTCGCCAACCACCACTGTCACATGTGGTCAAACAGACTGACATACCAGTGATAACATTCCCCTAATCTTTTCCCTAGCCGGTGAGTTGGCCACTTATACAGAGAAACACTTTACAGAAGTGGGATCTGATTTCCACAAGCCTGTTATTTTGGGCCTTACAACAAATACAGGCTTCCATCTTATACTGACTAGAAAAATTGAATGTCAACATCTGAACAGAAAAACACTTATTGATGACCAGGTATAGCTTTCATCTCCTCAACTTATTCGATGCAACATTCAACCCCCTTTTTCATTCCTGATTTGTTTAAAAATGTCAAATATATAGAGTCTCAAAATACATTCAAGGTCACAAAACACCTTCTCTTCAGTTTAATACCACTGACATGTGCCTCTGTCTTAAGACCTTGTATTGCCAAGTTTGGACCAGATTTCCATGTTTGTAATTTTTAATACAATTTGTTGATACAATTTTTTTAGTACACATGCTTTTGTACATGGCTGTAATCATTATGATAATAGTCTCATTCCAAAAAGAAATTCTTTCTAAATGCATTTTTTAGTGTCGACTGTCGCAGTGACAAAATATTTTTAAAGTTGGCATACTATTTGGTGCTGGTAACACCTATATCATTATAGCAAGATACTAACATAACGTTTTATATGTGAAAAAAGGTTTTGTATAAACCTCCAATACTTCAAAATTTACTTACAACTTCAGAATGTTTCTTTAGAGAAAATTAAATACATCAGCTACCTACAAGATGGCAGCAAAATAAATAGTTATTCTGACATACAACTTGGATAGCTTTAGTCAGACTTTGTAAATGTCTCCATACATTTCAAGGCACTTGTACATTTTGAGTGAATGTCTAAAAAATAAAAAGACTGTTTTTTTGCCATCAAACATTTTGAAATTCAGGGATGTACTTAAATGATTCTGTTGAACCAAACTCCCAATCAAAACAATATCATAAAACGATGATTATATTTAGTAGAGTTACCTCCCTTGTAGTGATGTGTTAATTCTGATGCTGAGTCAGATGTCTGATGGAAACACAGAATGGGCATAAGTTTCAGAAACGTTTCTTAAAAAAGGGAATTTAATAACTGAATTTTTTCTACAGGAAAGCACCCTTGGATTTAAGGAAGAGATTAAATCATTCCCATCCCCTCCCAATTTTTGAGAAATCTGAGGAATCCTTTTAACAAATCACTCTGAATTGTTTAATTTATTCACCCCTGAAATTTCATAATGAACTATTCCAACCTGTGAACTGGAAGAGTTCAAATGTGTCTTCAGGGGTGAATGAGTTAAGTATAAGCATTTGAATATTGTTTATGGATATGACTAGATCAATTACAAATCATTTCAATATTTTCCAATCTTACTGTGGAAAGTTCCCAACAAAAGAGTCAGTAGAACTATCCTTACCCACATATCCAGAAAAAAAAAAGTGATAAAGGCTTTAATCATCAATAACTTCATACATATAAAACATATACATAAACTCACTTCATGTGAATAAATTGCGTAGTAGAATATTAAATTTTGAATTTACAAAAACAAAATTTATACATCACTGATTTTTAATTTTACAATTCTATCATTATTTATTCAAAACAATTTAACATGGACTTGAGCCAATTATGAACTTAATTCTGCAATATCAAACAACTAAAGTGTGTGATTTATGCTTTAATCACACAGGAGGTTTAAATGCCCACATTTTGGGTTGGGCTATTTTGAAAATCTTGAAATCTCTCCCCGACGATTATAATGTTTAAGGTGGACACTAAAATATTTTATTGCATAACCTCCAATTTCAGATATCAGGTTTTACTTGTCTAAATGAATAATTTAAAAGTTAAATGTTTAATTCATTGATAACCTCAATGAGTTGTTCGAAGCATTATCAGCTTAATTAATCATATAAACAATTTTCCAGATGACCTTTAATTTTAATTTTAATTTTTTCTAAAGACCTTTAAATAATAGAATCTCTGTATCAGGCTTATTCAGGTTATTTCACTTGTATTGTCTGCAGATAATCACTGACAACTTTACACATGTTCAGTAAGTTAGGGATTAAAGTACAATTTAAAGGAGAAATTTATAATAATATTTCTATTGAAGCTAACCATGCTTGTCTTATTTTATGTATTACCTACCAATAGTTTGTTGATTCAGTATATATGTAAATAACATTTATATCATTTTACAAATCAACAACAAGTAATAGGACCTGATACAGAGAGCGTAGTTTGATCTGTTTATCTCATGTTCTCTATTACTTATATTTCAGTTCTATTTTTTTTCTGAATTAATCGATTAAAAAAATTCAGTTCTGATTGAAGATTCACGTATGGATGGACTATTTGATGAACGAAACTACACCCTATAGAAATGGACACTTAACATGTGCACACTTTTGCAGGAATGGGTCTTAAAACAATATGTTCTGTATATCTCTTTCCTGAGATTTATACCTATTTATACTGTATAGCTGCTGAATTTCGCGGGATTAAAATTTCGCTATTTTGTGTCTTGAACTTGTTCGCGGGGGTTTAATTTCGCAACTCACAATTTCTGTATGTCTATTTCTGATCATGCTTGGTTTCGCTGTGACCCACAATATAAGTAGACTAATAGTTTTATTGTGTATGTCTGATTTTTTTTTTTAATTTCAATTCATCTGTTAATTATTTTGAATAGTGTGTACTTCTTTCAAAACGATGTTTTGACCTAGTAGCCTCAGGTCAACTGATATCACGGAGGTGTGAAGTTATGGTGACAATCTCAAAATATTCACGAGGGTTCTGATTTTGCGAAATTTAAACCCTCGTGAATATTAGCAACAATACGGTATCAAAAACATTAAGAAACAAGCTAAAAATTCAAATTCCAATCCTGAATCAATTATCAAAAAAAGGTTCACTCCCCCCTCTCCCCTAAAAGCAACATAGTGATTTTCCTTCTTCAGCATATGAAATGCTAGTTGGAGTATGTTGTATCCCTGGGATCAACTCAAGTTACACTTTTGTACAATGACTTAAAATTATTAGATTGATACTTGAAGTACAGTGTATTAATCTTGAAACATCTAAAGGCAAAAATATCACGTTTCCATCCAATATTTTATTCTTGAGATAGAGGAATATCTGTAATTGCTAAGACAAATAAACGCACCCCTTTCACCGTCAAACATTTTGAACCACCCACAGCTAGTGGTAAAATAGATGGCAATAAACTACAATCAAAATTGTACTAAAATATAAAGATGCTTTGAAACCTGTTTTTTTCTAAGTTTCTTCCCTAAAACTCTCTAAATATGAATTTCAAACATCTGTGTTTTCACATACATACATATTTATATATACACAAAGCTAGAAAAATTGAGACCTTCCAGGTTAAAACAAGGAATAATGTATACCATAAATACAACAGATTGCTTGTCACTGAAAGAAGTATCACTTCTGATCAATATCATAAACTCAGTCAAGACATTCAATGACATGTACAGTGACAAAGCAGATTCTCCAAAATAGAAATGGGGTCAATCATATTCAGTAAACTCATAGATCTTTTTTCAGTACCTCCAGTAACACTACGAGATGAAATGAAAAACTTATGATTGATTCTTATCGCAAATCATTTGTTATGTTCGACAAACTTTTATCGAAAGCAATTTTGTTATGAAAGGAATCTATTTGAATATCAATTAAGAAAACGTAGGAGCAACTACTTCAATATCTGTAGGTAAAGGGCGCATAAAAACACATACACAAACAATTTTTTCATATAAATTATGTATCGTATATCTCAATATCAATTTCTATTCATGTCAGGAAGATGCGACGAAAGAATTTATAATCTAATATCTATTTTGTAACTATCATGTGCCATTAATGAGAACGAACCACCTGAATAAATTTAATCTCATTTTAAAAGTACAATAAAAATACCCACTGCACACCCCAATATTTGTCTAAACAGGCTCAAATAAAAAAAGGTCCCACTAGTTTTCATCAATAGCCTGTATACATAATTTAATATATGTACACTATAACATTTATGAAGCATTACGTTAAAACTCAAATTCAAAATTTAAAATCCAACCGACACTTGAGTATGATTATATACTAATCACATACAGAATCATATCTAAATTACGATCCTTGTCATGTAACGATTTCAGAATCAGCTACATCTTCCTTTGATGTTGTGAGTTTATTCACCGCAGCGATTGTAAGGACCATCAAGCTTTCAATTATCCCATTTTTACCTATTAACTACATCTTTATCAATTTCAAAAGCTTGCTACTGAGGTGATATTTTTGGCCGATTACTGAATGCGATAATGTCATGATAAGCGTTGGCTAGACATTTAAGAAGTGACTGGTTTTGAAATTAAAATTCAAACTCGATTAACTGAAAGATGCAAGTCACTGACACAACTGTATATATATATATATATAGCGTCTTTTCCCCAAGCATAATATTAAGAACGACATAAAAATGTAAAATCAAATTAAATGAATCTAACTGCCGCTTCAACCATATGTGCACATAAACATTTATTTATTTAAAGAAGGAAACTTTTCAGTAAGTTATGCAAATAATAAAAACACTATCTGAAGCAGCTAGCAATACTTTAAAGTCACTGTAGTTATTTCTGTCGTAATCCAGAGTTGAGTTCGTCAGAATGGGTTGCCTTTCTTTCTTTGGGTATGGATGACAAAAGAGGGCTACATCACTTCACTTGGGTACAGATCTCTTTTTAAATAATAGTCTATTGGAGGTAGGTGTTAAAATGCTAATTTCTGACAAACACTGATTCCTTGTGAGCAGGAAGAGTCACTAATTGTAATGTAGGTCAAAGTGTATGTACTCTTATACCTATGTACTCTTATACCTTCTTTGATTTTTTTTTTTTTTTTTAAATTTCACGAAAATTCATGAAAAGTCCATTGATATCATAATTTTTCATGAAAATTTACCTTCATTTTTATGCATCAATAAACTTTTTTGCAGGGATTTTAACTTGCGAAATGGGAAAAAAGCAGACACACATATAACATGTTGTTAAACAAACTAGACTAATAATTTTAAAATGTTAAAATTCACAAACATCTCTCAATGCAAATTAACCTGAAAATGTGCATCTCCTATATTATTAAAATATAGGTTATATACAAAATAGAGTAGTGCTACAAAGACGGACTTACGGAGAGAGGGGACTCCCAAACTCCCAGCACCATACCGTCCGGGGACCACTCCAGGCCACTAAGGTCGTCCGTGTCGGTCTCAAAGTGCTGTAAATAGGATATAACAACATTAAAAATTTCATACCAACAAAATCTTTCTAAGTTGGCTTCAAGAATATTTTAAAAGCTATGATATTACATATAAAACCTATTCATGTGTTAGTTTGTTTAGTAAATCTGGATTATTCTGTAGTAGAAATACCAAAAAGATTGGGAAAAGTGTTTGTATAGATATACAGAATTTACAGGATTTAATGTGCAGATATCCTCCTTGATATCTCACCGAAATTCTTTTGATATCTTTCAGAAATTATCTCAAATATCTTTCAGAAATTCTCTCAAATATTTTTCAGAAATTCTCCCTGATATCTTACAGGAATAATCAATGATGTCTACAGCATCGTTATGCTAGTTTATAATCTGATTCCTGATGTCTACAAAGTTTATGTTACCATTATAAGTAAACAGTTAGGTAGCTGATGTCTAAACAATCTCTGTAGTTTTGTACAAATACAGACAGGTATTTCAACCTTAGCAGTAAAGGATCTAAACAGTCGTTGTAGCTTTGTACAAATCAACCTTAGCATTTAAGGCATATCAAGCTAATAGCGGTGTAATACTAGGCAGTGTTTTCTCCAGAAATGGGGATTTTGTACACCCCCGCCCCCCTCAACTATATCTGTCTATATCACTATCAGTGCCCTCCCCCCACCCCCCCACCCCCCTTTCAAACCTGGAGAAAACACCTCTAGGACAAGCATCATTAGAATGATCACAAGGACAGTACCTTGACAAGCTCCCACATACTGCATGTAAATATACTGATGTAGTCTTTACAGTCTCGTCTCTCAGCTAGTGCCATATACTTCCCTCCCACACTGAAGTCCATACCTACAACACACAAATAGAATGCATCAATGACATGTTTAAAATAATTTTACTCTTTAGCAAGGTTTCCTGGGCCCATATTCAATTGAAATGATCAAACTCAGATTTTGTGCTCAAGCCAAGTTTCTTATTCTGGTGATAAATCTATCAAAATTTATATTTTGTCAATGATCCAGAAGACTTTTGGAGATACTAAGGGCAGAATATTGTTTACAAGGTTTAAGCTTGAATCTTCGACTGTGTGACATGATTTTAAGCCAGTTACATGAAAGTAGGATCGAGCACAGATTCCATGCTTGAGCCCAAGTACTGCCCCTGGTCTAACACTTTGAAATGGCTACTTCAAAAATACAATGTACAGCTTTTAAGATTTTATGATATTTTTTCTATTATCTGAAATGGATGCTTAAACAAAATAATACTATAAGCTTTGATATGAAACAATAAAAAAGATGCAGATGATAAACCTCTGAAGAAGAAACGCAGATACATAGGAATAATGTAAATCTCAATAGTTCACTTATAGTTCCTATATCTATTTATCATTTAAACACAAAACAAGTTTTCCTGTGACTTTGTTATCCATGAAAATCAAAAGACCAGGTGCAGTCTTCATTGATATACAAATCACGTTAAGCTTCTGACATTGTAATGAATATCTGTGATATTTCTCTATAAGTACCAGTTATATTTCAACCCATATGATTATTAATTATCATAATTTTCAATCTATTGTTTTCATAAAGAACAAAGATCATTGTCTATGCTCAAATCAATTCAATATAATTGCAGGCAAAACATATACAACATTCAGAACTTCTTCAGGGAGTAACTGATAGAAAAGGTAGACTGAAATAGTCAGTGAATATTTTATCAAAGATTGTCTTAAGGGATCCCTGTCCCACTGCAATGTGGGTTTTTTTCTAATCTACAGTAACCTCCCCTTAACTTCCGTTTAGATATAACTGTAGCACAGTTGGGCCAGGACACCTCTGTTGACATGGTAGCTCAGTCAGTTACAGTGATAGTACATCAATCTGAAGTCCAGGGTTCGAACCCCGGTCTAGCCCCACTGATTTTTTTTCCATACACTCAGAACACTGTTGTTGATTATGTTTTGTTTATTTAATCTTTATGATTTTTCATGAAAGTCCCATAAGGTATGGTTTCCTTTTCAGAAATTATTGATCAAGGCTTTAGTCATGCCGGACAAAACAGTTTCCAACACTTAGTTAAAGTTTCTGGGAGTGGTACAGGGATTCTTAAAAGTACTTGATATCAAGAATATCTAATTACCTACCCCCACTTCAAGTTTTAGAAAATAATACCAATATATTCTAATCTTTTCTTAGTCATGTTAATACTTCAATGGTTTTCGTATATATAAATTCCAATGTGTCATGCTGTATCGGTAACTGTACTCATCAAAGCATCACATTCTGTTTTTAATTTTTATGAAACATTATAAAGATTCTTAGAATCCTTATTGTAACACAGGTCTAGAAAAAATACGAAAAGATATTAAATCCGAAATTTACATTACATCAATTTATAGGCAAGATAATCATGAATACTGTTTGACCACTAAACAATTTTAAATGAACCTTTTCCAAGATGAGTATTACTGCTTCCTTGAAAATCATTCTCATTTTCATTGACAATAAAAAAAAATAACAAAATATATATACCCATAAAATTTTCAATGTTTTCATGAACATAATCAATAATACACCACAGGGATTAATTTACATGTATAATGGTTAAACACTGCAACATTAAATTACATGTTTCTTCTAATTATGTGTGATATCCACTTAAAATCAAACCATATTGACAAAAATATTCATACTTGCCAATTTTGGACCCATAAATTTAGTATTTTCAATCAGTCAGTTTGCTCAACTATATTCTAAGATCTAATGATTTCATCTGAAAGAATATGTCATTTTAAAGGGTTATTTTGTTTCTAGGGAGTATATACACACATTTTACTTATATTTCAATTTTGAGCATGAAGAAACTCCCCCAAGGAAATTTTAAAAAAGTTGACAAGTATATGTATAACAGCCTCTTCTTATTGAAGCAGGTAAACTTACAAAGCTCTCTTTCATAAACATTTATCAATAACGTCAAATATGTTATGCCCTTTACAAACAGGTGGTTGAATATACAATGCTACAAATTTCTTACATTTTGTCATGAAAAAGAAGAATTTTCCTTATCATTGTTTACATTTATGTCTCACGACAATCAATAGCATTTGAAATCCACACACCCGACCCAGATAATTCCTCGCAGCCGACACTACTCAAAGGCCATTAATCCTACAAATCGACACCCTATAAATTCAGTATATGGCAGGTGAGACATTCCCTAAATATCTATTGGATGAAATATCTGGAAACAAAACAATGAATAGGTTATAAGAAACGTATTTTTACGGGCCTTTAGCAAACCTTTGCATGAACTTTTTCTTTCTGACAAGAGTTTCAAAAGATCAGTAAATGTTTATATATCGTGTAGTCTACCTTCAATTAATACTGATTAGGGGGGTAAACATTTTTTAAACTCACACATCTTCCAACATAAAAAGCAGCACAATGAAATAGTTTGATGTTTATCAATGCAAACATTAACCCTTTCACCCCTATTTACCTGGAGTAGACTCTACCATACATTGATATTGATTAGTCCATTATGGTCTACATTGGTGAAATGGTTTAAGTTTAGAACAATGCAAGTAAGAAGAAGAAAGAAAGTTGAAAGGGACATTTATGAAAATCTTCTTCCTGGCCTGTATGACCTCTGACCTTTGGTCTGACATATTCTCCACAGGTCTTACCTTTCTGGCATTGCTTGGGATAGCGGATGTAGGACACCGACTTGGTCACGAGAGACCACACTGTGATACGCAACTGTAAAATACAAAATCGTAGATATCAACACACATAAATAATAAACAGCCATGGTAACTCGGTACAAAACAATAACAGACAACTGTAAAATACAAAATAGTAGATATCAACACACATAAAGAAGAAACAGACATGGTAACTCGGTATAAAACAATAAGAGACAACTGTAAAATACAAAATCGCAGATATCAACACACATAAATAATAAACAGCCATGGTAACTCGGTACAAAACAATCATAGACAACTGTAAAATACAAAATAGTAGATATCAACACACATAAATAATAAACAGCCATGGTAACTCGGTACAAAACAATCATAGACAACTGTAAAATACAAAATTGTAGATATCAACACCCATAAATAATCAACAGACATGGATACTCGGTACAGAACAATAATAGACAACTGTAAAGTACAAAATCGTAGATATCAACGCCCATAAATAATAAACAGACATGGTAACTCGGTATAAAACAATAAGAGACAACTGTAAAATACAAAAGCGTAGATATCAACACACATAAATAATCAACAGCCATGGTTACTCAGTACAAAACAATAATAGACAACTGTAAAATACAAAATCACCGACGTCATCACAGACTTA
Organism: Mizuhopecten yessoensis; assembly: GCF_002113885.1. Lineage (NCBI taxonomy): Eukaryota > Metazoa > Mollusca > Bivalvia > Pectinida > Pectinidae > Mizuhopecten > Mizuhopecten yessoensis. Next base: position 124,396 of record NW_018405306.1, read on the forward strand.
TTGATACACAACTGTAAAGTACAAAATCATAAACGTAAAGTCGTCAACACACGATCATAATAAACAGACGTGTTTACTCGGTACAAAACAATAATATGCAACTGTAAAAATGCAAAATTATAGAAGTTATCTAACAGTCATAATTTATCACTTGGAACATTCCTCACAAAACAGATATGCAAATGTAAAGTATGCAGTCAGATGTCTTCACAGTCAGATCTTATTACTAGGTATCCTACAATGCTATGTAACTGCAAAATACAAAGTCATCAATATAATTGTTTCCATTGGACTCCTGTTTGAAGGATCCCCGTACCACTGCTAAAAATGTATTAGAAACTGTTTTTCAAGCATGATTATAGCTTTGACAAACAATTTCTGAAAAGAAAATCTTACCTTGCTGGACGTTTATAAGGAATGTTTATAACAAAATATAACATATTACAGTTTTTTAGTGCAAAAATTCAGCGGGACAAGACGAGGATTTGAATCCTTAACTTTGAGAATGTTGTACTTTCACTCTAACGGACTGAGCTACCTGGTCAACAGAAGTCTCCTTGCCCAACTTTGATACTGTGGCAGGTTAAGGGGAGGTTACTATATATAGGGAAAACCACAGTGCAGTGGGACAGGGATACTTAAGGAAGTTAAGGGGAGCTTACTGTATATAGGGAAAAAACACAGTGTAGCGGGACAGGGATACTTAAGGAAGTTAGGGGAGCTTACTGTATATAGGGAAAACCAGTGTAGTGGGACAGGGATACTTAAGGAAGTTAAGGGGAGCTTGCTGTATATAGGGAAAACCAGTGTAGTGGGACAGGGATACTTAAGGAAGTTAAGGGGAGCTTACTGTATATAGGGAAAACCAGTGTAGTGGGATAGGGATACTTAAGAAAGTTAAGGGGAGGTTACTGTATATAGGGAAAACCACAGTGTAGTGGGACAGGGATACTTAAGGAAGTTAAGGGGAGCTTACTGTATATAGGGAAAACCACAGTGCAGTGGGACAGGGATGGAAGATAAGGGGAGGTAACTGTATATAGCGAAAAAACACAGTGCAATGGAACAGGGATGGAAGTTAAGGGAAGGTTGCTGTATATAGGGAAAACCACAGTGCAGTGGGACAGGGATGGAAGTTAAGGGGAAGGTTACTGTATATAGGGAAAACCACAGTGTAGTAGGACACGGATACTTAAGGAAGTTAAGCGGAGCTTACTGTATATAGGGAAAACCACAGTGCAGTGGACAGGGATGGAAGATAAGGGGAGGTAACTGTATATAGCGAAAACCACAGTGCAATGGGACAGGGATAGAAGTTAAGGGGAGCTTACTGTATATAGGGAAAACCACAGTGCAGTGGGACAGGGATGGAAGTTAAGGGGAGGTTGCTGTATATAGGGAAAACCACAGTGCAGTGGGACTGGGATGGAAGTTAAGGGGAGGTAACTGTACTGTATAAGGAAAACCACAGTGAAGTGGGACAGGGAAGGAAGTTAAGGGGAGGTAACTATATAGGGAAAATCCCAGTGTAGTGGGACAGGGAAGGAAGTTAAGGGGAGGTTACTGTATATAGGGAAAACCAGTGCTGTGGGACAGGGATTATAGTAAAGAGTACAGTTAACAGAGGTCAGATACATGACTGATATGAAATCAACTCATATCTAATTTAGGTCCGGGTCAAATAATGGGCAATGAAGTCTGACCACCAGTATCTCAAACTACTAAAATCTTAATGTAAACAACTTGATGCTGATCTACTACAGGATGTCAGGTTAATTCACTAAATAGCCAAACATCTACAATAACACCTGACGCGTTACTAAAATACCCAAATATCTACAGTAATGTATAACGCTTCACAAGTCTAAGTGGCGAAGTCTCACACACAATTATGGTTACAGAAAAATGTACTTCCATGGTAGAAATAGTTTGGTGTCGGTGATCTAAATGGATTAAAGAGACATTATCCTGGGTTGAATTCAGGATCGTAGAGACTTGATTGCCTGCATGAGATGGTCTCTCTTACCATAAAGGACTTAAAGAACAGCAATATGTCTGCACTGGTTCAATGTTATATGATGTTTGGTAAAAAGATATTTTTTTCTTCAGAATAATGAATTTTCAGTGCACAAAGCAAGGCAATCTGTGTGCATTCAAATACCCAACGATTATCAAAACAGCATGTACTCATGTACATCTTCGCATAAAAATTCTAATAATGATTTTTATCCTTTTAGCCAAAAATATAAAGCTGAAATGTAGTATACTGTGCAATAGTTGGTCCAGTTGTACGGTGTGTTTCGGTTGGGTTTTTTTCGCAAATTTGTAAATAATTCTTGTGTCAACAACTTTTTTTTGAAATTTTTCACCAAGGACCCTTTCGTACAATTTTTGAAACCTTCCAAGGGTGATCCTTCCAAATACAGGCACCGGTTAGGGACTCTTGACCATGACTATGGTAGAATGTCAACAGAAGACCTTGTTCATGTCAACAGTGACAGGAAATTGCTCTTGATTCTGAACACCGTGTTTGATGAGTCTATCATAATTTAAAGTACATTCCCATTAACTTGTACGAAACCCTTTAAAACCATATGGATATCTAAAATCCATGCAGGTAATGAAAACAGAATTGTTTGCTTGTTAAGGTCAAAAGGTTCCTATCATAATCCAAAATCACATAAAGTTAAAAACCAAATACTCTGAAGTTTTCAAAATTACATATAAAGCCCTACGACACTGGTATGTATAATGATAGTTATACCTACAGGGCATATTATTATCCCAGACAAGACATTTTCACTTTTGAGGTACACAAAAAATAGTCCATTAACTTACTTAGTACTGTTAAGATCTTTAAATTCTGATGAAGGTATATTTTCATCTTGGTTGAATATAGAATATTCTCAAATTGTACATGACCGAGAATGTTATGCTTCTGAAGGATGATTTTGTAAAAACTTGAATTAAATTATTTGATATTTTTAATTTCATTTCATTGAAAAGATATTTTCTCTACATTTCATTGGTAAATATATGTTAATGAAAATGATAATGTATGTATGTATTTGATTTTGAATGATTGAAATACTATAACTCTAATTAAATTTTGACATGATGAATAAAATCTCACACTTTTAAATAGTATGAGATTCTATATTCATCATGTCAAACCTATGAATCTATGAAAAAAACGTTTTTCTTTGGTGTTTATCCAATAAAATCAATACTTAATAAAAACTCATCAAGGCTTAACTGAAGTTACATTGACAGAGAAGGTGTGAATTCAAGGGGATTGGTATCACATTGCTAACAGAAAATAAATGGATGGAATTTGTAAGTAGGTGCAACCACATCAAACCTAAACCCTAAACTACCGCGCAAGTGTAAAGTCCATTTTACGACCATCACTTAGTGTAAACCTTTCTCAGGTGACCTCAGCATTTCATCTGTACAATGCTTGTTTACAATGAAAATTAGAGTTTTTATCTACGGAGTTAACAGTTAGCCTCTGTCAGAATTAAAACGATCATCACAGAAAAGGACTTAACTGTTTATTTATACAAGATTAAATGTGTGTAACAAACAAACACCAATCCGACCGGTCAAACAGAATGGTCAAAGAGTGGTCAAGCTGGTCATATTGTCCAGGTACAGGATCACAATAGACTAATTTATTTGTGTGAGATAAGGGTATGGACTGACCAGAGATACAGGCTAACACCTAATGTCAATAGACTGTGGCAATTTTATACGGTGTTACATAACTCTGAACAGACAATACTATTGTAATAGAATACTCTCAACACAGATAGTATCTCATGAAAAGATGTTTTCGTTATATCTTCTTGAATTGGCTAGAAACTGTGTGATTTCATTGAAAATAGGAAAAAGATAAAAATCCATGAAATTGTTTGATAAAAGTAATTCACCAGACTGATAAAGGTCACACGATGCCAAATGGTGTCAATTCTGAATACTTTTCAAATTTGTTGGGACATTTGTATGCCAAGATTAAGGTCAACATCTGAATTAGTCTAGAGGTTCACACTGTCTAAATGTCTATATATCAGATAATCATTAAGACTGGTCAGAAGATTAAAACCCACAGCCAGAAAAACCTGTAACAGACACATTCTCAACAGTCATTCAAACTCTTAATTGTGTGCGTGTGACATTACCTTTCTTGGAAAAGAAATAACAATATTTGAACAATGTGTTACTTCCTCAGAAAATATTTGTTATCAAATAGATTACCTGCATATCTTAGGTTCTTATATATCACCTGATTAGTCTAACATCCAGGCCAACAAGTGGTTAATAAATTAAAGTGGTTAATATATGTTGAAATAACTTGTTTCAAAATTGTTGTAAAATAATTAAAATTTATATCTATAAGTCAAAAGACTTTTTCATGTGCATTTTCTCTAAGATATTAAAACTTTCAATAAATTTGTAAAACTTGCATCTCTAACTTTAAAATATAATGGAGTGCAATGTAAATTGTACAACATTTTTTAATTTTCTATTTTCAAACTTCCCAGCATTCAATGAAAACCATAATTTAGTCTGTAATACATGCACAAAGTAAATTGAGAAAGCATATACTGTATATACCAGAAATTAAATAGTTCTACAGTTCAGCAACCCAAGGCCGAAGGAAAACATTAATTCAGAGGATTATCAGGGGTAACATTCAATACTATAATTTTACATTGAAACCATTGGGTTTTGCAGAACTATATTGGACATTAAAGACATACATTAAAGTCTGCAGTGGTCAGTATATGTCGGCCATCGGGACTCCATCGGACATCACAAAGTCCTGCTGACCCTTCATCTACTTTACAATTCCACTCAGGCTGTTCAAGTGACCAGACCTTAAAGTAAACAAGAAAAGCACTTCAGCTTAATCTGAGACGAATTCTAAAATTCAAAAGATCAACATTCAAATTATAAAAGTCAACACAATCAATCTGTTGATTAGATTTCAAAAATTAATAGAAAAGATATGAAAATTATTAAATAACAAACATTTTCTTTGATATCAAAATATAGTTGACCAATTCAAAAACTCAATGAAAATTAAAAACAAAAGAAGAGTTTCATATATAAGCATCTAATGTTCCTTTTAGGCAGTTTAATTGATTGATTTTTTTTTACATTTAGAGGTTTCTGTACAACTTACATGTCCTATATCATTAATAAAATAAAGGTTTGATTTTTAACATAAATGAAACAATTCACAAATTTCACAGCATAAAAAAAAATATTTTAACTTTGTCCTATAAAAAATTAACACAGCTCACATCACATATATATTTTTTGTATCCCAATGTAATAATTTCAATGGTACAATAAAATTTGTGAGCACTAATCCTGATTAATATAAATATCCCTCATTTACTGTTTCATTCTTACACCTTATCTGGGAGAAACACTTAATTGCTACACATGTACATAGCGTTGAATTCCAATTACACAATACCGGAATTAATTTTGGTACCTTGCATCAAGGGCAGGGCTAATCTCCTTATCTCCTTAATATCTCATCTTTTGTCAATTTGTTCTGTATTGAAATATCAGGTGAGTATTGTCACCTGTCAGCAGGTGACAGGTAAGTCACAGGTACCTTACCTGGGAATACAATAGGGCCAGTATTGTCCCTAATCAGGTGTACAAGATGGTTGAGGGGTGTTAACCTACATCAAAGTAAGAGTAGGTAGTCCTGCATAACAGGGGGTCATTAAGCCTTGTTTACTACCTACCTAGGTAGTTTAACCCAGGTAAGACAAAATGATAGAGTGATTAGGACTACTACCTGAGCAGATTTACCTGTAATCAGATGTGTGAGACTCAGGTGATCAAGAAAGGTAACACAAAATGAAAAGTTTGTAATCTGTTACAGATTATATCTATGGAAGTATGATAATGATTGGTGGTGGGGGACAGGGAAAACAAGGTTACATCAAACACGGACCTGGGGACAGGGGGTCCTACATCAGACAGAGTCAGAGATTGGTGGTCACACCTAATTACAGTCTTATCAGTAGATCACAACAACAAGTGAAATTACAGGTGATTTATTTTCACAAAAAAATAACAATTTTAAAACATATTTATATTTTTTTTCCAACTCTTTAATTTCCACAAAGGCTTGTGCCTTGTCATTTTAGGAAAATATTCTACACCAAAAGCATATTTTGGGAGAAACAAAGCAGTTTTTGATTTTAGGAAAATCTGCAGACATTTTTCTTTAAAGTATTCACTGATATTGTCTAATGGATATAAAATCTTACTTGAAATGTGTTGCTAATAGTATAAAGCTATCATATGTTGGCTGTATAAAGCTATCATATGTTGGCTGTTGTTACATTAAAGATGTGTTACGTAAGGTATGGATTTCTCTTTTACAAATCAGAAATTACAAAACAATTTTCCTTTTATGATATTTAATGTTAACTTTCGACAATCCATTAAAAAAATGCAAAAAATTTAAGAAGGATCTCTCATGTACGACTTGATAACTTCAGTTTGTCCTAAGCCAGCTCAAAATTACAGACTTTTCCTTGCAAGATAATTCTTTAGAGGAAGCAAGTTTTCTGTTGACAGAACTTAAAGCTAAATCTAGGGCAAATTAAAATATGAAATAGCTGTACAGTGTTATCATCTCTATGGTGAAGGCCATATTCTAAACAAGAATTAAGCAGCATACCAACACATTAAATTTGTCACTAGGCAACTCAATCCTCTCTGTAGATTATCTGTGTATAGTAAGGAGGTCAACCAGTAATCATTTCACTGCAAATTTACCAGTATAAACTCAGATAAAGTGGTTTGGTGAGAGCTGAGGCCATATGTGGTGTGGGAATAAGAGGTTTGGTGGGAGCAAATCAAAATCGGCTGATTTCCAATATATCAAAAGTTTGACTTCTTCGTGATGAAATACATTTAATTTAATCCATCATGTTATTTCCACATCAATCAGTGAATATTCAATACACAATGCAAATGCAACAATACTTTTCTATTATTCGAAAAATATCACAAAATACATTCTGTACCTCTAATTTCAAAAATTTCTCCAAAAAATTCAGTCTTGCACCTCCTATTCTTTCATCTCATCTCATAACATAATATCTCATTCTATTATTTTTTTTTTATACATTTGTCATATATGTCAAGTATAGGAAAATCAAATACGCTAAAAGGGTGGAGGCAAGGCAAATATTCCGACCAAAAATGGCAAATAAAAATTTCTGATAAAAGTTCCCATAGAAAACCTAGACTGCATACACAGAGGACACATTCTACATGTGGTATAGCAGTCTATACTACTCAACTTAGCTATCCAGGGCACCATTAAATGGCTGAATTAAAATAGTGATGACATAATTATTTATATATTCTTGGATTTTGAAACCTACCTGCACAATTCCTCTCTTGTACAACCCACAAAGGATGAACTGGGAATCTGCTGACCACTACAAATATGGGGGAAAATGTTTTCATCATCATCATCAACAACAACAGCAGCAGCTCAGGTCAAAAATACAATACTCTAGCTCATAATCCTATTTGATAAGAAGTACCGGCTGCAAATTGTCAATATTCATTGAAAATCTTATTATCGAACATCACCAGAAAGGAAGAAGTGAAATTGTCATTTCTGATACCACTTTGTGAGCATTCCTATCCAAGAACATGCAATATCACACTTAGCTCTGCATTGTACAAAGCTTTAATTTATAAAATATATTTTTTCTTCCATGTTTTTATTTTTTCATTTGTCAATCAGATGAAATGTTTATACTTTAGTGACGTTTGATCTCTATTAAAAACGACATTTTATGTTATGTCTTTACATTTCCAGCGACTCAAATCTATACTAATTCTCGAAATGTCAGCACCTATTACCTCTATAACTTGTATAGTGTCCAAACAGCTGAAGAGATTCTGTATCTGAAACGTCTCCACATCCCGCACGATCAACCGAAACTCTGTCACAGACGCCTGAAACATCCAACATATAAACCTATTAGACTCAACCAAAGTAATAGCAAAAGTGTGATCAATATAATTTGCCAAATTTCGAAAACAACTCATTGCATTGTCAATCTACAAACTTTTTATCATTAACAATAACATCAGAACATTTAACAATAATCTTCTATATACTGTAGCACCAGGAGGGCACTAGAACTTCAGTCAGCTTTTCGTAGAAACTGCTTATATTTCAAACTATCTTTGAACGATATCAAGATAGGACAATAGAAATATACAATTTAAAAAAAAGCCTGTACAATTTTGACAAGGTGTGTCTTGTTAATCAAGTTTTGAAATTTTATTTTTTTTTACCAAAATCTATTGCAATATATATGGTAATTTGGATTACTTTATTACAGAACATGAGATTTGTTTTGAGACAATGTTTTGAAATTTCCTGTTTTCTTTATAATTAATTCATTTGAGTTTCATATTATAAATTTAAATAGAACTTTTCAGAAAAAATGAACATATACTTGACTGATTTACTTGAAAATCAGATTAAAAATCCATATTTTGATCCTTTAAATTTATTTAATAAACATGTAGATGAAGCAACATGTCTAAACAGATGAATAAAATAACATAACACATGTAGATCAAATTTTGTCAACATTCTCTTGTTCAATAAAAATCATAAACCTTGATATTTTGCTAAAAGACATTCTAACTTGTTTTTCAATTATCTTCAAATTAAACTTTAAAATGAAACTTTATAGGCAGCAAAATTAAATTTTTAGGCTTTGCTTAAAGTTTTTTTTGTCTTGTTAAGAAATTGTTGATTTTTAGACACATGCATTCAAAGGTGATATAATTCATATACATAATATGTAAAAAGGTTCAGTTGTTGGCGATACCCAATGTCAGTGTGAAGCATTTCAAGTTACATCACCGTCATGATAGCACCTGATCTTACTATGTGTTGCATTCAAAATTGTAATTACACACAGCTTCAACCTGTTATGTTAGTCTGGAGACGTACCGAGCTATATGATAATTTTATGCTAATAACTTGCAGTATGTAAATCGTAAATATAGCGACATCAGAGGAAAGCACTTCAAAATCTTGCAGCCCTAATCATTGCAATAATGTCTACAGTTTTGATATCATATTTCTTTTTGATTGTTTGGAAGTTCTTTTTTACATATATAGAATAAATCACATCCTTCAAAATTACGATAATCAAATTAAAATTAGGTTGTTGTTTTTTCATGTTAAAATGTTTTTTTTGCTCTTTTGTATTACCATCATCGTCTTCTAGATATGCAGAGAATATTTTTCTCTTTGGCGTGTTAAATGAAGAGGAATCTACAAAGACGGTTTTAAGTCCCTTAAAGACTAATATTACTAGCATGGTTAACAAAGCTTGATTTACCTAATCTATAATTCATACCTTGTGCAGTATTTACATTTTTTCAAATACTATACAGTTGATGTGCATTGTTTGATTGAAATGTTTGGACAGTAGCATATGGTGTATCAGATCTTATAATATACGATTACTTATTACATTCATTCAACTCTCTCAGTATAAATGTTAACAGTAAACAGTTACACTATTTTTCATTTTTACACTTTTTCATTTAGTGTTTTTTATACTGCTACCGTTTGTAAGCGAAGCAAACGTTTGGTGGTACAGTATAAAGGCAATATATATGTTTATCATATGGCAGGAGACAAATTGGGAAATTTAAGAAAATATACAATTAAAGGTACTTATAACATTCATCCGACTCTTTCAGTTAAGATTTTAGACATTTCACCTCTCTTCTATTTTCCTTTTTTACATTTTTTTCATGAAGAGTTTGTTATACTGCCACTATCTGCCAAGAGAAAATTTGGCAATATTAAGGTGTTTTGCACTGTTTGGCAGGACACATAACTTTAAGGGAACTTGAAATAAGAAAACTGAGGCACGAAGTGTTGGCAGTAAGACAATGGTAAATGGAACAAGGGCATTAATATTTACTAAATTTTCTAATCTCATAAATTTCATTGATTATAGATTAAATTAAAATCCAACTACATTAATTAGCTAATAAGTGCCACAAATTTAAATTCAATTGGATTGATAATTGACATGAAAGATTAGCAATTGACATTAATCTTAGTTCATATTTAGTCTTTCATATGGTCTGTCAGAAAAGAAGGTTTCTGTATAAGGCATAAACTTTCTGACAACATAGAAAGAAAAAAAACAGGCACTTTTCCTTCAACTGTTTGAAATCACAAATCGTCAAGAATGTATAACTGTCACTAAATTCCATGTAGTTTATGACATCCATTTTAAAAACATAACATTCAAAGAGTAACACTTAGTTTTTGTTCAAGTAATGGCCTCTTTATATACATAAACATCAATTTATAAAAATCTTTCCCAATTTATCCCCTTTCGCTTTGGTAATAGGCTTAAATATGTATGCAAGTTGAACTTAGGTAAACACATGCATTGTGAAAGTTGCAGAGAAGTGAGTTTTACAGATTTAATCTACTTACAATAGATTTACCTAGTTTACTCTGACATGCCTTACACAGTATTACATCTAAATAGCTCCAATGTAATGGATTACGTCATAAGCCCTTGTTGTTTTCAGAGCACTAATGTATTTATTAAATATTATCATTAATTTTTTGTCTACATAAAATTCTACCTATTGGAGAATGTTAAGAAAAACATGTACCTGAAAAGGTGTTTCCCTAAAGTTTGACATCGACCTTGTTATTTTGTGGTATTATTACATAATGTAGGCATTTCACCCCAACAGTTCATGGGAGGTATTTTATTGACAAATACTTATGATATATGTTGAATGGCTTTTGTTTTTCTAAGATATTACATGAGGGTATATCTCTTTTTTTTACACATGTAATAAAAGTTTTTTCAGACATAGAACACCATAATATTCACAACCTTAACACCTACTTAGTTACGCAATGCCATGAAGCATTTTCACAGCAATGTGATGTATTAATCACAACACCATGCTCATTGGATTTTATACTGAAAAAATGTCCATCAATTTATAGCACTATAACAATCCCTAAAAATCTTTATGGCATGTAGATAAATTCTTTAATAAAATATGAACATAACAGTTCGTAGGGTTTTGCATTTATTTTAATGTGTATAGTTGCAAGAAGGGAGGCAAATCTTAAACAGCAGTTCTATGTCAATAAAGCAAAATAAATCAGTGACTTTCCTCAATACTGGAATATGAACTATCTAGCATTAAAGGTCGAGGAAAGTTAGTGAAATGACGGACACATTTTAAATCATATCTATTGCTTATTTTATGCTCAGAATTCAAACTTTATGAGCACACATTAAACATATATGCCCGGTGCATGATTATTTATACAATTGACACTTTTTACATTTATCTACTACAAAAAAAAATCAATTTTATTTATTTCATCAACAATTTAACATAAAGGTTGGTTCATCAAGTTGTTATACCACTTATAATTTGAATTTTTTTTTAACATGACAACAAACCTTTTTTAAGACAAATCAGCTAGACCACGATAAAATTTCCATTCTGTACCATCGCAATCGTCCAACATCAAAAAATGGTCTAGTCTAATATCATTTCATTGACATAAATTTATCGACCGACAAAATGTAGTTTCAAATTCAATATTCTATTTAACATACAACTGTAAAAGTTTCACTTCACCTAATGTTTTTAAAATAACATGAAAGTACTAGCCTTTTTGGAAGTGATGTAGTCAGTTATAAAATTGGTTCTACATAAAAATATATGACAAAATATTCAATTTTTGCCTTTTTTGATAGTTCCTAACAAGAATTATGTGATCACTGATATTCACTCATTTTTTTATTTTAATTCACTTATCATTACCTCCAGCTGAATAACTAATCTAGGTACAGTTTTTTCAACACCACATATGTAGGTAGCTACTAACTTGATCTGAGACATGATGACAGATGTACAAGTTATTGTTAATGGCTTTGTAAACAAAATATAGGGCCATGGATGTGTTGATAGAATGTTAATAGAACAGTTTGGAGAATATCAAACTGGCATTAAAATGTCATTAAAACCCTAACTGTTACAATACAATAACTGGTCCACATCAATAGCGGAAACTGCAGAACTTCACTTTAATAAAAACAACTTTTATTACAATGTGTGATGCACCAATAGGTATATATAACAAGGTTACAACTACTGTAGGCCTACTTTACAGTTAAACAGTATATATATAATCTAAGGCGTATATGATTTTAATGGTAAGAAAGGCATATGTACTGATGATAACCACTAAAATCTACATATTATTACACGAAAATACATTAGTTTGACAGTATCATGAATTGTCATGATACATCTTAAAAGAAAACTACCTCAGTCTACTAAGAATCTAGTGACATGTTTCCTTACCAAGTATTTCCCATCGGGCGAAAACTTGCAGAGTTGATTGGTTTGTCGAAACAGCTCAGAAAAATTCATCTTCTCCTAACTCAGCTAACATGTATACTAAATCGAGAATTGAACAAGCCAACAGACTAAGCAACGAGTAAAGACACAATATACATTTTAAATGTCAAATAGCAAGTGTCAACATGCGGATACCGCCATTTTGAATTCAGCGCCAAAACAATCGCCGCATGCCTGTTATTTCTTACTAAATATGCATTTTAAAATTGTTTAAAACTGCAGACCCGGCTATTTTCTTCTGTCAAACAAATGTCAAATTGTTGTTTGGGTCGCAAACCTGTCAGGCGTGTCGTAAACAATAGATTGTTTGCAATGTTTTCATAAGTGAACCAACTCCTAGTAGGGGTGCCCCTTTCAACGCACCGGTGGCTCGCTGATTGGTCAGTTAATCAACAGAGCCCTGGATTAGGTTATAAAGCAGCTTCTATGGCCGGTTAGAGCCATCGACCACCACTGTCATTTCGTCTATGGATATAACCCTACTGGTAATGTTTTAGTTTTTTCATTAACAGTTTATCTTTAATTGTAAACTAACATCAGCAGCGAAGAAATATGTTGTGACGTGTTTTCCCGCGAACAGTGTTCACCGCCATTGATATTTTGTACCACGTGGTATGCAATGGAGTCTCTTTGAAGTAAGAGGTAGGCTAGTTTGTGTACATGGGATGTTATAGACGTATCTATATGTGTTTTGGGGCCAACAAATTTCATGCTTCTTCAACGAAGTAACACCTCAACTCATCATCATCGTAAGTAACTTATTCTAAATATTTTATCGTGTACAGATATGATAAATTCCAAGTAAACTGTCACAACTTCACACGGGACACGCATGGTATCCCGAGAAATGTCAATGGCGGATGGGTTTTCAGAATTTGTATGTCGGTCGTTCATAATTTACGACTCTTATATCCATGTTCACCTTTAATTTGAAATGCATCTGACATTCTGGAAATTGTTGGGAAAGGACACATGTAATCGGGAAAACATAAGTTGATTGACTATGTGCTAACTGTTGGATTTTATTTTGTAAACAAAGACTCTTCGGATGTTTGACGGAGATATCTTTACCGTTAGCAATTCGTTATCAAATGTATAACGAAGGTTTGTGCTTACTCTATTAATTTAGTTTTATTCATATCATATTCTTGATTTGAATTTGCATGAATGGATTCATTGACGTAATTGCAAGTTGCATCATATTTATTTTTGCACACTTGTTTATTTTTTGGGTAATTTCCTTCAATGTATTTTTCTGCTCGAGTTTTATCAATTTACAGTAACTATAAATCATTTATTTTCGCCGTTATATATTTTTAACAAGCATTTTCAATACGGTCTTTTGAATAAATATGTGTATAAATTAATATTTTAATTAATTGGTAATAAGATAATAAAAAAACACAAAAAAATAAATAAAGTAAGGTGATGATTGAAGATGATATTTTTATAAAAATCATTTAAATAGATAAATGTGTATCAGTTAAACCAGTATGTTATAACATGGTTACACAAATGGCTATAATTTGAGGTAGATTTGATCACTTGTATCAGTTATATTTTACCCTTTGACTTGCTTTGTGGGAATTTAGGGCTAGCCTTTAAAGTTCGGTAATCAGTTGACACTAGAGCCCTTGTGTCAATTTCAATACCTGTTGGGTATTTTTAAGTCAGTTTCTATGCCTATGTAAAGTAGAAACTAAATCCAGTCATGCATGACATAGCAGTTATTGGTAGCTAGGTCAGGTTTCTTTAACAAATTCTGAGTATCAACAATGACATCACCGGGGCAACGTGATATACACACCGTACAAAGAAAATTGAATTCAATAGATATATATTGAGTGTAGGAAATTCTGAATATCAACGGCAACACCAGAAAACCAATATTTGGATAAGACTTTTATTGAAGCCTTGGAGGTTCACCAGGAAAATGTAAAAAATTCCATGGATAGAGGTACTACCATTTCTAGATTTGTGCCATAACTAGAAGATGAAATACTGGATTAAAAGTAAAATTCAAATGGAAGTTAGCTAGTATGTGATGAATTTCTTTCTTTTGCAGATTCAGTAAATTCATTCATCGTCACCCTGTCATGTCCCAGCTGTCTACTGCTAGTACAACAACTACTAACGGTACACCCTCTGGCCCACCAATGTCTCAAGAAACATTTGAATACCTGTGGAACACACTAGGAGAAGTCACAGAAAATGGGTAAGTCTTCTTTAATTTTTCTACCTTTTCCTGAAAAATGAATTCATATTGATCAATCAATATCATAGATTAAGAAAAAGGACTAATAAATGAACTCCTCGGAATGCTTTTAAAATCACTAATAAGGCCAATTTAAAAAAATCTTGTGTTTCCACTAATTCTACCTACCCTAGAATTTTGTACCCTTAAGTTTTTAATGGCATTAAGTGATAAGCAATGTTAAAATCAGGACTCCTGCTCTATAGAAACAGTAAAAATATGTTTAAAAAACTTTTAAAAATACCTACCTCCTATATATTGTTTCTCTGAGGATGATAGCGGAAACACAAGTAAAAAATGTTTTGGTCTAATTACTGATCTGGCATAATAAGTCTCAAAACAAATTATTTAAATTTGATTTCAGTGGATATACTCAGATTGCGAGCAGGGAATTAGATTACGAATATGCAGAACCGGTGGGTGATGAGACAAGTTTACAGATTGAGAGATTCCAAATTCGAGGCCAAAATGACTCCATATCTGATCTGGTAAGTGCTTTATTAAGATTTTTCATTAATAGCAAGTAGTGCCATTTTAGTCTTTAATTTGTCTTTTATCAATTAATCATTGCGTAATTTATGTGTTTTTACAGTTATATTGAGCAATTTTGCTGATTTTTGTTCTTGTCTATCTAGCTTATTGACACCCAAACAAAATTGTTTTGATAAACTGTGTGAAGCGTGAGCGACTTTGTGACTTCATGGTGTGTACACTCCAAAAAGACTACCACTCAGTGCCTAGTCTTGACCACATAGCTGACACACGTCCATTACAAATGTGTTTACCACACATCAGTGTGTTTTACCTTTAAACATAGGTAACCCCTAATGTTCACCTGTAGCACAACTGCAGACCCACCAAGGGCTTTGTTCTGGGTGTGACCAGGGTCACACAGATAGGTGAGGAATATGGGGATCCTAAATTTACTTTGAGGGATACAAACATCTTGACAGAATGTTTGATTATCATTAAACAGGCCAGATAGAAAAGGAAAACAAACACAGGTCTGGCCTGCTTTTAAATTTTCAGTGTGTACTGTACGCCTGTACACAGCCCCACACACCATTACAAGTCTACAGCCACAACACCATGTGGTTGAGCTAAAAATAAACACAGGTAGCGTCTCTTCTGGTTGTCAAGGCAACCTGGTGAAGCTTTACTCATTAAAAGCTCTGACATTTGAGCCAGGTTTTCCCAAGGCCAGTAGGCATTCAGATATAGATTTTCCAGCCTCTGTAGCCACATATAATTATTGGACCAGGCTTTTCCCTTTGTGTAGTATGTAGCCTCGTAACAGAAGTCATTAACATAATAAATTCTCAGTGAACCCAGTGGTGTGTACCTATATTGTAGATTGAACAGCGCCTGATCTGGTACTTACCTGTACATGTCAGGACAGGTAGATAATTACGTACCTTAGCAAGACTGGACATGCCACATATATGTAGATATTTCAGTAACTTTAAAGCAGATATTTAGTCTCGAAATGCATCAGTGAGACCATTGGATTGAACAGTTATATCTGTGATATATATTTATGTTAGAATTTTTCCTGTGATATTACATACACTCCGTCCAAAATGATTAAGTTTGAGAGAACTGGATTCACCACATACAGGGTAAGTGATTAGGTGTCGAGTTTATTAGTAACTCGGACCACATGGTGTTGTTAGTAATGTACTTAATTAGAAATTCTCAATAATTTTCTTACGACAAAAAAGGGGGGGGGGGGTCAGAATGGGTGTTTATTGGGGGATTTCTTCATTAAATTGAAGTCATTAAGAAATATTAGGGTTAACATAGAAATATATCTTTGATCATCCGTATAAACAGATAAATTATGTTTCAAATTTTTTATGTGTTTGAATTAAGAAAGAATTGTTGAAAATTGACATTGATTATTGTTTGGTCATTTAACTTTATATTCTATTAATTTTAATCATTATTGAAACATCTCAATCATTCATTATCAATGAAATATTTGTGTACAAAGGTCAAGCCAGGTGTGTATGCTAATTATATCACTAGCTGCAGACTGTTGCTGGTGAGATCTGCTAAAAATACATCGGTTGATCAATAAATATTGATAGATTTTTCATAAGAAGCTTTATGAATAGAGGGAAAAGTACAATTTTTTTGTGTTCAACAAAAGCAATTCAGACATAATTTCGAAATTAATTCTCTAAAATATTATTGGAAATGTGTTTTCAAACATTTAAAATGTTATTGTTGATTATTTACACTCAGTTTTAAAATACATCTTTTGTTTTGTATCGTTTTAAGTCTTCCTATACAGTACTTATCTATTCTTTCATAATTTTATTTTGTGAATATATTGACAAAAACAATAAAGAAAATTTTGTTAAAATAGCGATGTGTGTCCCACTGAAGGTATGAGTGGGTAGACTTGTACTCAAAATGTCAGGTTGTTCTTATCTGTAATGATATTCATAGACACAAGTAGGTCTAACATGATTACTTCATACCTATCGGCTGGTCATATATATCTACCACACTGACCTACATTATTGATTTATTATCTTACACTACTTATCTCCTTATTAACTGTTGTGAAGCAGAGCCTAATATGTACTGGTTTATACTGAGTTTACCTACCACATGATATAATAAAACTTCTATTTTTTTGAAAAATTTGTTCATAAATTTATTTCTTCTCCAGAAATATTAAGTAATAATACTGACATTTTAGTACAAGTGTTAAATATACTCTCAAATTAAAATCAAAATTAAAAGCATCAATAATTTACTACCAGAATATCTAACAAGCGAAGTGTACACACAGGAACATGATGGTAAAGATACATAACAAGCAAGGCATAATTGATCGTGAATTAAAATTAAATCAATTTGACAATCTCATGTTTTGATAGGTGTATTCAAATTTATTAAATGTAAGAAAGGTAAAACATATCCATGTTCCCACTCAGTTTTTAATTATGTGGTTGACTTGAAAAAAATAGCTAGTTAACATTCACCTGCTTTAATGTTGATCTATACCTAAACATATTTTTTTGAGGGAAATTGCTGTTTCAAAGTTGAAGAACAGCAGGCTGTTTTTGCTGGCAACCAGCTTTTAATGAAAACACTCATGTTACCTTTAAGGGGATATACTTTGTAAAAAGTTAAATTTATCAGATGTTTCATTTTGATGTCGTTGCAGCTTAACCCTATCATCGCTAACACAACATCGGCCAGTTCTATGAGCCCAGACTCCCAAACCAACATCATCGGCAGCTCAGCATCCAGCCCATACAATGATGTAAGTATCTGTGTTAGTTTGTGTCAGTTTTCGTAGAACAGTGCATGTAATGACTTAGTAATGCTTTCACCATGAATAGGTACATATAATGTAGATATTTCTTCACAATCATATTCACAATTAGATTCGGATTATGTATACTTAAATATTTCAAACATGTTTTTGGAATATTTCATGCTTAGTGACAATTTATTTCATACTATTGACATTAAATTCACTGTAAACTTGAAATCTTCAAGATTTAAGTTGTTAATTTGGTTTTTTTATTGACTTGGAATTTCATTGTTTTTTTTCTAAGTTTAGTTGTGTTTGTGCTCACTGTTTGATGTTGTTGTAATGTGGATGTGTTAATTTCAGACCATCACATCCCCGTCCCCATATTCACCTCACACGGGAATGCAGTCCCCCATTCCATCAGTACCATCAAAGTAAGTCAATCTCCTCCTCACAATTCAATATTTTCATCAGTAAAGGGCATTTCGTTATTGTAATTTCCATCGTTTTCATCAATTTCCATTGTTTTCATCAATTTGAAGTCAAAGTGTGAATGAAAATTTTGTTTATTTCATTAAAAATTTGTCTTCACTTTTGTATTTGAACCTGTACTTCAAAAAAAAAATGTTTAGGTTTCTTGTCAATATCATTTATTTTAAGGATATCTTAAAAATAATAATTCAACAAAATAAAACAATATCATCATACATCAAGATACTTGTTTAAAATTTTCTTTTAAAAATAAAATTGTAAAAGAAATGTATGTATTTATTTTATTGACTTATTGATAATAGCCGGGTGGGGATAGGCAATTTGCATGTGGCTTTACTGTGGTGAACTTTGTAGAAATATTGGAACAAGTTATCATGACACAAGACATTGTTGTAGTATTGCTCCAAAATAGATTATGTACGTAACACAATGGCGTGTTTGATAGCCTTGGGGTGCTCTACAGCATTGGCCATTGTACGTGTTCCAACTTGAAAGCCCAATTTAAATCTCCCCAGAATATTGATGTTATCAGAAAAGTCATAAGGTAAACAAGCCGGGTCCCACAGGCTAAACCTGTACAACGACTAAACAGCATTGTAGGTTTCCATTAGACAGGTACATTAATTAATAGTTCAAGGTAGCGATCAAAAACTTCTCTTCAATTATTAATAACAGAGAATCATTTCAAAATGAGCACATGTGTAAAATGTATCAACCTGTGTGTACAGTAAAGTTTGAAATTCCCCTTTTTGCTAAAAATGGACTCTTCTGGCTTAGTAGTTAAGTGTTGACACAAAGGCCAGTGTATACTATAGTGTACCTGAATTTGATATGAAGGAGGGGAGGCACTATTGACTCACTCTGGTATTGATCTCCCTATGAAAGAACTAGTTTTTTCCCCCATTTATGCTAGTTCCTGGCTAATGAACACGAACAAAAGTGAGGGATTGTCCTATTGGGACTGGTACCGTTAAATAACCGTAATCTAGGTCAACGACTCAGGAAATATTTTATGCTAGGCAGAATGCCTTTGTGTGACAAACACCAGCACATACTCCATTAGAACCACGCTTGGAGATTAAATATCCTGTATACATACAGGGCTGTGAATTCAAAATGGCCAGACAAAAATCTATACCATAAGAGCGTTGTTCGTCAGGCTTGATCGACTTCTGTAATGGAATCAAAAACAACCATTCCAATGCATACGAGATATTTTCAATTACCACATTAACACATAGATTGTTTTATCTGGCAACTAAAAGAACAGGAAATGGGGATTTTTTTTCTTTATTCAGTTAACAGTGATATCTTAATTTTACCTCCTGTAGTATTCAGGGAAAGTCTATCATATTTCTTACAACACCACGAAGGAAAATATGATATTCCTACAACTCTCTGCAAGGCTTTCCACACAGATTTTCAATTCCGATTCTGTTCTTGTCTTTACAGCACAGACTATGCTGGAGAGCATGGTTTCGAGATATCATTTTCACAGCCATCGAAAGAAACAAAATCCACTACCTGGACAGTAAGTATACATACCACTAGTACAATAATTATCACATAGCAAGGCTGTTATGCATGTGGGAATTGAATTTACACCTGTTGTGTAAGAATCAGTTGTCACACCAGCCAAGACAGGTTAATTGGTCCAAAATACACTTGTACGTCTGATAATAATAATATTTACATATTCTAGGGTACTGTGTTTCATTCTCCTTTATTCAGCAATGGAAACAAGTGCATTTTTGTCATAAATACATTGTACATATAAACCAGGAACTATGTAGTGGTACAATGCATTAAATGATAAACTGGTAATATTTCGTTAACCTAAATATTACTTGACAGTTGACATTGAAGGCATCACAAATTTCACACATGGTTTATCACATGAATTAATTAACCAAATCAAGTTAATTACATTAACGGGCGTCACAGTTGTACAAGCACGCAAGAGGGCAGGCAATTAGAATAGCTTCTGACTACCAAGCTATCTTTGGATCACAAATAGCTGTTATAGTAATAATGTATGAAGGTTCAGTTTTAAAATGAAGTGAAGTGTCATAAAAGTTTCGCCCTTTCACTTCTATCCTTATGAAAGTTGGTTGTTGTCAAGCTGCAAATTACACAAGATTGAAGAAAGACTCTGTAGTAAGTGTTAAACTGTTGGAATTAGCTGGGAATATAATCGCTTAAAATTTCAGTATTTTAAAAGTTCCTTTATTTTTTACTTGCAGTACTCAGAGGTGCTTAAAAAATTGTACGTACGAATGGCTACAACATGTCCTGTGAGATTCAAGTGTTTACGAAACCCTCCTCCTGGCTGTGTTATTCGTGCCATGCCCATCTTCATGAAACCTGAACATGTTCAGGAGACTGTCAAAAGATGTCCTAATCACGCAACTTCAAAGGAACACAACGAAAGTAAGTACCAGTTGATCAGTTTCAAATTAACCGAATAAAATTTCAATTTTCAATATTGATTTCTGTCATTTAAATTACCAATGTAGTGAGAAGTGTTTGAGGAAGTGCCTGGTTCTGTTACAGAAATTAATGAAAAAATTATTGGCAAATTTTGATCACTGAATCGGTAAAGAATATTTGTTTCCCGAGGCGAAAAATGGCATGACCTTACTTTTCCTGATTAGCTTCTGTGTGTTATCAAAAGACTGAATATGTCAAAATGTTTGCAAAACAGTCAGGGGTGTACGAATAATTAATTGATAGTGCTGCTGATTGTTTTCAGCATGATGTTCTGCTGTACAAAGGCCACCTGTTATAGTTATTGATCAATAAGCCATTAGGGTAATGAATGTTGTTCATTAATGAATAATGACTATTTGTCAGAGCTTATTGACACGTGTTTCTACTATTATCAACAAAGTTGTAAATATAATTAGTCCCAACGAAATAGAAATTAAAATTGAAAATATGCAATAGTCTGCTTTTAGACTTAGTTATTGATTTTTTTCTCACAAATTTCGGAATTTAAATTTAATTATTGACTTTATTTCTTCAGATCATCCTGCACCTACTCATCTTGTCCGTTGTGAACACAAACTTGCCAAGTATACAGAGGATGGCTATACTAGCCGACAGAGTGTACTCATTCCCCACGAACATCCCCAAGGTAATGGTCTAGTTCTCAAAAGTGACATTCATTCACATATTTTGTCACAAACAAACAAAACCAGTTTAGAATAGAAATGATTGTATTTCAACAGTGCAAAAAATTAAAATGAAATGACAATTCCATTTTCTACTATATTTTTTTGAAGGCAAATATTTACAATTGCAAATTTTGCTTTGAATTCTTGAAATACTCATTAGACTAATATTAATATGGTTTTTTCTACAGCTGGTTCAGAATGGGTGACAAACCTTTTCCAGTTCATGTGTCTTGGTTCCTGTGTTGGTGGTCCCAACAGGCGACCAATCCAGATTGTCTTCACATTAGAACGAGAGTAAGTAATTCATATCTTAACAGAGGGTAACTATTCCGGGGGGGGGGGGGATTTCATTTATATAATTTTCCAAGAGATGTAAAATGGAAAATTTGTCAATTTTATTATCTTTAAATGTTTCTCTTACTCTAAACATTGAACAGAAGAAGAAGAAAAGGGAAAATAGTTTTAAGATGAAACAACCAAAAAAATATGACTAGCTGGCCGATGCCTTAACTCATTCATCCCTACATATTTAAATTGGACTTGCCCAGTCTTTGATTTGGTAAGGTCCGAATGTGACTTTAGAGGTGAAAGGGTTAATGATTTAACAATGCAGTTATTATAAATAACAGTTTATGAAAAGAAACTTCAAAAGACCTGTGAAATAATGAGTTGAACATTTTAAAGTGTGCATATTAATTTTCATGTTTGGAAGAAAGCAATTATAATGGTGGTGTCAACTTTTGTTGTAGTAACCAGGTGCTAGGCCGTAGAGCCGTTGAGGTGAGGATCTGTGCATGTCCTGGCCGTGACAGAAAGGCGGACGAAAAAGCTGCTCTTCCTCCTTCCAAGCAATCTCCAAAGAAAGTCAACGGTAAGTTGGGATTCATATTAAGTTTAAAATGGAACGTGTTTGTAATTCAACATTAATTGAAGAAAACATTAATGGTTCGTATTAAAGTGAAAGACTTGCAATTCTTCTTCTTTAAATCTTGTAAAATGGATTTGTGAATTTTATTTTCATGGATTTGTGAATTGTGATTTCACTTTCTTTTGAAGGTTTCGGAAAGGTAACCATGGGAACAGAAATCACATCCATCGGCCCTGGAGGCAAAAAGAGGAAGATTGATGGAGAGGAAGCATTCACTCTTACGGTAAGATTTTTGAACACTTGCCCCAAAATTCAGAATGATGTGAATAATGAACATTTTGTCATAACAAGTGTAGACAGTGTTTCTTTAGGCCTGTATGATTAAATAGTACAGTATGTTATATGCCGTTTTAAAAACGTCTCAAAAAAACAAAACAAACGTATAAATAGTTTCTTTGTAACAGGCCTCCTAATGTTTGAAAGGACATCACGATCATGTTCTGATGATTGGTTGTTTCAGGTGCGAGGACGCGAGAACTACGAGATCCTGTGTAAGCTAAGGGACTCCCTTGAGCTGTCATCTATGGTTCCACAAAACCAGGTGGAGTCGTACAAACAGAAGCAAGTGGAGATAAACAGACAGTAAGTACATGTCACTGTGTCTATCATTGTACTGTGTAGTGGTGTAGTGATATAGTCTTGATGTCATCAATATCTGTGTAGTCGTAGCATTCATATACTCCAGTCATATTGCCATTTCCAAATCCTTATCCGTCAGAATTAACAGCCAAAAAAATCAACTTGGCCAAAGCAAACCATGCTTTTAAAATGTTGGAAAATGAGTAAAAGTTCAAAGAAAAATCTTCCTAACGAAATTTTGTGAATTGTACAACAAAAGTAAACAGCAACTTTCATTTATGGGAGTGTTAGGTCAATCAAAATAACCTACTGTTTCTTTTTTAAATAAAAATGTAACTTTATTTCCATTATTTAACTGTTTAAAAAATTGTGGGTAATAACAATTTTGGGGAAAATTTCACTTTAAATTATCAGTGGCAGAATAAAGATTTGGAATACATGGCAATAGGACACATTTTATCATCAGTGAATAAAAACCTGCTGGAAAAGTTAAGGTGGGTGGCAGGTGCAAATTGAGGACTGGAGAGCCACTTCTGCTGGAAATCGGAGAGTCAGTAAAGGGGAGATAACTCAAGGCAACACAGCCAACTCTACACACTGCACTAGAAATATATAATAAAAGTTTAGGAACTACACCATTGAGTCGAATAGCATAAGAATAACAGAATCTGCTGTATTCAATTTTAAGAATGAGAGAGGTATGATGCACTTTGATTTGTTTTAAAAGAACAATTGATTGAGATGAATGGCGTGTGTGAGAGAGAAACTTGCTTGTGAACTAATCACACCCTCAGCTTGTTAGGTGATGTATAACCATGATTTGACCATTCCATCTGTCTGGTGGGATCGTGGTACACATGCATTTCAGGTCTTTTAAAGTTGTGGATTACCTTTTTACAGGCCTTCTATTCAAGTCTCAGACTTTGAGCCCAATCATAGTGACTTTTTCGCGAAGCTGGAACCATCAGAAGTGTCCTTTCCCTCACTTTTCACCGGCAGCCACCTGAACTACAAACAGCAGTTCAATTTCTCAAGAAATGAATACATAGTCCCTGAAGTGTAGTAGACTCATCCATTTAGTGTGACTTTTAATGAACAAAAAAAAAAGAGAAATGTCGTAACGACAGATCAAAAACTGAATAGAGCTAAACGGCTAAACTTGTGCCTGCTCATTTCAGGTGGCTGTCGATGATTCTGGCTCGGGAAAGTAAAAGCAAGATGATGAAAAAATCCAAACGCCCACTAGCAAAACCTGGCAAAGTGATCAAACCTAAGACATAGACTAATAAGACGTTGAAAAGCCAGTAATATCATGGGGCTTTGATATTCCACCAAGCTACAGAAAGAGACAGTTCAAGGATATTGACATCATCTACTCTGACCTGGTGAAAGAGCCGTGGATATCCAACGAACAGTCTCGAGCTGATATTCCTGATGTCCGTGTCACATGTTCAGCACATCGCCTATCTCTGCTTGGACATGCCAGGGTAGATACAAGTGCTTGCCGAATTTCTTCCTTGGACAGCCGATCCATTCTCTGAAGTGTTTGAGATAGATCAGGAACCGCACCATTGTCCTAATTGCGTGGATGAGATCCAGACACTGTCATTGGCCTGAAATCTCTTTGATGAAGGGGTGTCACCACTGCTCTTACCATCATGGAGGGACTCAATACAAGGGCATCAAAAATGCCAATAATTCCCAATGTGTTCATAAACATTTTATATTCAACGATCTTCATTTAAACACATATTCCATTGAATAGTACAAATAATGATTTGTGTACATATATTCATTATAATGAATCCATTTTGCATGAAACATCTGATCATTTTTTTTTTTTGGAAATAGGATCTTTATTTTAAAGTGTCACTTTGTGTTCTTTTGTTTGGATTTTATTTATTGTTTTGTTTTGAAACATAAGTTATATGTTAAATCTGAACTTTGAAAAAAATCATACAAAGTTCTAATGCAGCATAAAAGTTTGCATTTTAAAACAAAAATCATTATTTGACTAAATTTGAAACTGTATTTTTAATTATTTTTTATCCGTCCATTTGATTAGTTATACCATGACTCTGGTAGTTATTTTTTAGAATTAATTGTTTGTTCAAAATCTCCTGTTGAAAAGATTTTAAAGAAGACAAGGAATCTCTTTTTATCACAAAGAAGGTTTTGTATCATTTGTATTCTATATATAGCTTATTAATTTATGTATATTTTTGCATTAAAGAAAGAATAAGTGCTTCTTACTTCAATCTGGAAATGATGAGAAATTATCATTTTTAGTTTCTTTTTCAAAGCCGTGCTGATAATTTAAAAATATGTATATAAATATTGATATTTAATTTTATTTATATTGTACATAGTACAGTTTTGTTTCTGTAATTCTATCGTGTGAATTAACTCATATGAACAATTATATTGGAAACTGGGTTTTATACACAGTTTCTTTATATTTATTTATACTCTGTACATTCTCAAATAAAATAGTAGTGTATATTTGTTGTTAGTTGTTCTCATTCAAGTTATCAGATCAAGATTCAACCCATGACTACTCTTTGGACCTCCCTCATTAGGAGGGAGACTCCCTCATTTTGACCAAAATTCACCAATCTCCCTCGAAACTCCACATTCAAGTCTCAACTTGCACAAACTGAAAATCTACATCCTGTGGTCAAATGATCTCCTAGTTATTGCCCGGTGTGTGTAATTACAACAGATGTGTCTGAATCAAATGAATAACTTTTTCGAGCTATTTTGATACATAAAAAGGGAAAGATAAATTGAGCAAAGCAGTTTAAGTTGGATTTCATGCACTTTCTCCCACATTGGAAATATGGAAAAATGAGGGATATATCCCTCATTGGAGGTGTCAGGGGTTGACACCTATGTCTTTGGTACATGCTGTTTATCAAGGAAAATTTTCACCCAACGGTACTTAAAGCCTTCATGGTGTAGTCATGATGAAATTTGATCTGGCAAAAGTTAAGATGTGACAAACAGCTTTGTATTCATAACACTGTGTCTGGTATATATCGAAGCTCTTGCCACTTTCAAATCTTTGTTTAGCTTGCAATTTTCTTAAGGTCTTAAAAATGTGTGCATTGTTATTTTGAATGCATACACCTGTTAAGTTCGCATTTGATATTTTCAAAATATGATGACAAAATATTTAGAATAATGAAAAACAACACTCCGCTTACCATGATTTGAATAGCTTGCCATAGAGTTACAGTTCACTAGACACGAATAGGAAATGTCTATCAGAATGGTTTGAATTCACTTAAATCTCAAATATTTGTTAATTTCTTAGATAAAATATTTTGATATTTAAATTTTATGATGCATGAAAAATGCAGGATTTCAACTTTGTCTCTTTTGTCGGTATACTGACCATTTGATTTGACCGCACCAAGTTGTTGTGATCTATACAGATAGAACTTTTGTTCTTATCCAACATACATTTTATAAGGGAACTAAATAATTATAGTTTGAAATGTTATACTTTTCAAGATTTCCTGTTTTCAAAACTGAAAGAAAGACGACAAAACATTTTGAAAAGTATAACATTTAAAATCAAATTCTTTCTAGTTCTCTTTGAAAGAAGATTACAAAACAAAACAGATGTGGATCATTCCAACTACTCAATAGGACTCTTAAAGAAGATTTTCAACTAAATCGACTTTGTAAATTCCAAAGAAAATGATATGAATTAACAATCAGGATCAAGATTTAGGTACACACACACACAAAGTCCTGGATTATCAAAAGGGTGTTTACCCAATTTTCTGAAACTAATTTCAAAAAGTTGTTTTAAATTAAACATGTCCGAACTTGATGTATTTAAATCAACTACCCAGTTAATTTTTTGTCTCTTTATCAATTCAGAAAAATGTAAAGTCACTCATTACCTTTTAAAAAAATCAACAAGTCTCAACTTGATTTTAAAAATAATCCGCTTCTAATATTACCCATTAAAAGCACTTTAAAAATTCTCTGAAGTGATTTTTCTGGTTGACTAGCTAGAATATTAGGAGGAGACATAGATAAACACTAAAATTAATATATTACTCAAATGTTCAAGGATTTTAAAATTATCTTATGTCTTATTTAAACAGCTATTAGTGTGATTGTTCAGGAATTTTTGTTATCTAAAATAATATGATTTATGCAAATTTATATTGCAACAATAAGTAATAAAAACTTGACAAAGGAAAATTTTGTTTAGGATCTGCCTACATAATCTGCTGCTGTAATAGTTGATAAAATATCATTGAGTAAAGTTGATATACCTTAAAGGTGTCCAGAGGCACTTACATGTGGTAAAGGGCTAATATTGGACATGTCAAAAAAAAAATCTTGTATATTTTACACAAAAGTAATATTGATACAAAGATCACTTTGTAAAGGGGTTAATGATGGTAAGCTAAAGACAAAAAGAACCCATAAATATGTGTGCTAATGTAAAGTTTGAAAAAAATCCATTAAATGATGAGTTTTAAGACTTTGTTAACTCGTTCACCCCTAAAGTCACATCTGAACCTTACCAAATCAACGACTAGGCAAGTCCAGTTTAGATATGTAGGGGTGCATGAGTAATGCTTACCAGAATTTTAATATCTATATGCATCTGTTTAAAATTTCCAAATTATTGTAAAATTGCACCTTTGATGACAGTAATATTAAAACCCTTAACAAATATTATCAAGTCCTTAAACATTATTTTCAAAACAACATCCAACAACTTGTCAAAATTCTGAAAAGGAAAGTTCAGGAGAAGGAAATTTCTTCAAAAAACGGTGTTACAGGGAAAATTGTAAGCATATCGGAAAAGCTGGAAAGAATAAAAAAAATCTGCAAAAAATAGACCTTCAGAAAAACAATGTGTTGTGAAAAAATAAAACTTTTTTATTGCAAAACAGAAATTAACTGAATTAAGTATTTATAAATTCCATCCGTGGATGCACATCATATTAAAAAATTAAATTGTCTGATCAAACAATGTCAGCAGAACCCCAAAAAATCATTATTATCAGTAATGTCTATAGAGTTTTACATCTGCCAAATACAGAAATGACTAACAGACATGCACACATTTCTAGCACAACATTGTGATCCGAACTCCGACTTTCCAGATATCTTGTCAATTTTATCACTGTATCTTATTCACATAAAGTTCGAAAAAACAAACCGAAAAAAGTCGGATTAGGTCGTCTTTTTAGAATTCCAACATCAACCTGGGTTCGAGCAGCACATTTTTGTGTGTAAAATATGTTCCAAAAGAGCATATGTATGATTTTGCTTCTCTTATAAAGACACAAAATGATTTGCGAGTATCAAACATAAATTACAGTCTGTGGTTGGAAATGGCTAAACATCAGTTTAAAGATTAAACAACCAGGTGGACAACATTAAAAACTATAGAAAGTGTGTTTTCTGACCTTGTCTAATCTGACTTCCCAAGGTGTCGGGTACGACAGGTTTTATTGTGTCAGATGAACACAACTGATACCAGTAGACTTAAATAACCTAAATATCAGACGCCTACAGTAAGTAGAGATAGACTTCAAAACATATGTTAACAACATACAGTCCCAGTAACTACCAAAAGGCCTAATCTGTAATCCTCAATATTTTTTCAGACCATCCGCCACACATCTTGTGTCCATCCCAAGTCGAGAAGGTACCCCTGTAACGACCCAGACGACCATGCCCTTCGGTACCGAGTCCACAGTGCAAGTAACAAGCTCCCAGAATGGTCATCCAGCCGTCACGGTCCAACAGGTTCTGTCCGCCCCTGTCGACAATCTCAGTCCCTCGGCCATCAAGGAGGAGCTTAGCTCAACACTCAATGGGTGTGCCATTGACAATTCCATCAAGAGGTTAGTTCGAAGTTTTCCTCCTGCCACAATGATGTGGAACAAGATTGTGGGCTACTTTGTCATGAGTCAATGTTTCAATGCAGAATGGGGGAGGGGGGGGAGACGTAGACTAATTTGTTCAATTACATCGCTGAATATAACATGATGCTGACTATATTGACTCTGATTTTCGACACGTTCGGTCATTCCAACGTCTGCTGAATCCCCAAATAAATTGCTCGTTTTAATCTTGTGTGACTGGTTATGTTAACCACTGCTCATCTGAACTATTGATATACATTTTGTATATATATATCTCCTCTTTGGTTTAGAAAATCGGCTATAATACAACATTGAAAATGCAAAACAAAGTTTTGTTATTAAATATTTAAAAACAAAAACTTTGCACAATTTTTCTGGTAAATGTTAAATTGACACATTATCTTTGTTTAAACATAAGAAAATATAACATTTGTTTTGCTTACAGTTGGTTAGCGAGTCTTGGTCTGTCGGCATATATTGATAACTTCCACCAGTTGAACCTCAGCACTATGCAGCAGCTGGAAGATTTCACTATCGAGGTAAGCCTTCCTTTGCTTGACAGGAATTCTTCAGGCAGCAGTCGTACTCAGAGTCATACACTAAATGCTAAGTTTGTTTTGAACAGAAACAGTAACTGAAAATATATTTTGTTCCTTGTCTGCCAATCCAATAAATTCAACTGTCAGAAAATATCTAGAAATTTCACTAAAGAGCACTCAAATTCTACCGCGGCAGTCAGAGGGACAGGTCATATGTTTTCAATTATTAATTCGGCACAATTGTGGCTTACTAAGTTGTTTTCAGCGGTTTAGAGTCGAGATACCGGTCATTTGCACTCTTTGCTCGACAAAGGAAACAGAGATCTTCGAAAGGTCACAAAATAAGTTTTCAATAACAGTTTTTGTTCAAAACAAACTTAGCATTTATTATTCATTCCAAACTAATGAATCTTATGCCGAATAGTCATACACTCATTTCTAGGGCCATTAAATGAACCCATTTTCTGTATACTAGAGGCACTCTGTTTCCAAAATTTGTCAAGCCAAATTGCAAAAGATATTTTCTTATCACGGCTTTCTATCTTTTCTAATACTCAAGTAATTCCATAAACAATAAGAGGTAAGTCGTTTGAAAATGTACAATTTTTCCAAATTTTCCCAATTATTTTTCATAATTTGAACCCTCTTCTGAAATCTGTTGCACTTGTAACCCCTAGGCATAATGATGCCATCAGTATTGGAGAAGCTCCCTGGACTTGACAAGAAAGAATGTTAATTTCCTCAACGACGTGCAGGTCATATATACTGGACACTTAATGTAATGTTGAGTGTTTACAGTTGAAATACAAAAAGCAGGTTTCGATAGATCTAAAAAATACTAGGTACATGTTTTATTACTCAAGGAGTTTTTTGCAACCATTACATGTTCTGTTCCCTAACTGAACTTTTACTGATGCTACAATCAATGAGGAAAGTTTGCTACGTACAGCAGCTAAAACTATATTGATTTTGTTATAAGGTCTTTTTGATATCATCGTGTTAGGAGAAAAAATCCTGATACTTAGGACTGTTTTGTATGAAACCATGAAGGGATGGTAAAATGAAAATTAGAAACTAAATGTGACCGTTATCATTACAGGACCTTCAGAAAATGAAGATCGGCACAAGTCACCGAAACAAGATCTGGAAAGCATTGGTAGAGCAGCGAAACCAGTCGGTGATTCTGTCCGAGTCGGCCAGCCTCCAACACGAAATCTCGACTGCATCAACAATGAGTATGTCATCCCAGAGCAGCATCACTCCCACCTCCAACTACTGCCCCGGCTACTACGAGGTCACCCGGTACACATTCAAACATACCATCTCTTACACGGCCAAGGCCGGCGACAAGGATTCCAGTAGTCCATCGACAAAGCGACAGAAACGGGAAGATGAATGTGTCTAGAACGATTGACAGAGGACAGGGTGCAAGTGAGAGAGGGAGAGAGAGATCTTTATACAGTGCTTACCTATGCACAAAAGTGTTCTTATATATAGAATTGACTCAAAACACAGTTCAACTTGAAGGTGTTTTGCCTAGCAAGTGTGAATCAAGGTTGATGTGCGTTAGGCCGTTAGTTTGGCAAGGGTGGCAATCAACGATGTGAATATTTTTTGTATGTTTTTTACTGGGGTTATGAAATATCCCGAAAATCAATTGAAATGTTTTAAGGTAAATATTGACATTTATGTCTAACTTGATGATTTGTTGTATAAGAGTTGTCATTGCTTACCATGTCGCACGGTGGTACAGTTTCTTGCTGAAAAACAAGGAGTATGAATTCATCATTCTTGACTCTGTTACATTAAGTTTCATCTTGATAATTATTATTGTAAAAGTCGTTTTTTCATTTGGTTATAATTATTCGTAATTGTTTGCAGAAACATTTTTTTCACGGAAAATACAATCCACAAAAAAATTATAGCAAATGATCTAACCCTTACTATATATAGCACTTTGTACTACGAAAACAAGATGTAAAGTGTGTAAAAAATAGATCCTGTGAGACTTATCATTTTAGCAAATCTGTAAAAATCATGGATGGCTAAAGACAGTTAACAAAAAAATATGTGTATGTCTTAAAGAGTTCCAAATTATTACTCCCAAATAACACACACAAAATAAATTTGTATTTCTGCAAATATTTTAACAAACACTTTAATGGAAAAAATAACTGAACACATAATTAAGATGAAACTCAATGCAACAGATTCTTTATGTACTTTGTGTTTAAATGCAATATATACCTTAAAATATGTTCATGATGATCGTGTTGGTAATAATACTAGGGGGAAAATGATAGTGTAAAAATATTGATATGACAAGTGTTCAGGGGAAATAACTGTGTTCAAGCCACAACAAATTCTCATTTCATACATAATGTAGCAAACTTCAAAGTTGTAGTTGAAAGCCATGACACCTCCTTAGTGTAATCATTATTATTATTTTGGTCTCTGTACTTTCTCTTGTTTCATAGGGGGGATAACTTCGACTCTACATTGTTGAAAATTGAAATTATTTCAAATATATATATACTATAGTAGAAAAGCTCTGAGGTGCATGTGCTGT
This sequence comes from Mizuhopecten yessoensis, assembly GCF_002113885.1. NCBI lineage: Eukaryota > Metazoa > Mollusca > Bivalvia > Pectinida > Pectinidae > Mizuhopecten > Mizuhopecten yessoensis. The sequence continues at coordinate 156,623 of NW_018405306.1, forward strand.
TCGTTTTGAAGTGTCATACAGCATCAAGAAAATCTGTGTTCAGTAGAAAGAAAACATTCCGTTTTATTTTTATACCAAGTTGTTTTCCATATTAATGTTGTGTTGTTTTTGGTGGAACATTTTGCTGTTACTTTGGCAGAATATTTGTTGGTAATCGTGTCTCTATCCGAGATCGATCTTGGATACATTTTGTACAGTGCTTGTGGACAGGGTTCCATCCTCTGGGCCTTTGTGCTAGGGCTTTGTTTTTGTTGTACATATGTAAAATCTTAGCTTTTTTGTTGGTAGTTGAGAGAACAATGTTGATTCTTATGTGTGTGGTTTTCCCTATCTTACACAAGTGTTTTATTTCACCTGAAGATGTTTATTTAAAGATTATACCAAGTGGAAGATTTAACCATGTGGAGCCATTTGTTTAATAAAACTACAGTTGACATGTCACTGTAGAAAAATACTGTATAGGGTTATTGCCATGATGCAGATATGTAACTCTGCAACTGTATTACAGTGAAATGTGGGTCAAAGGCAACAGCAGGTTCTTTTATACATAATGTAGAAAAAGATGTATTTAAAAAACTTAATTTGCTGTTGAAAAGATCAGAAAAAGGCATAAATGCTAGAGGAAGTAATGGGAAACCTATGGGAAATAACACAAATTGTTTCCAGTAGGAAATAGCAAAGATACGAGTGATAATGAAAAATGGACTGTTTTACAAATGGCTCCCATAGACAGTACATATATAAAATATATATGTCTTGACGTGTTCATTCTAATTTATGTTTTTATATTTATGCAAGTTGCAATGTCCTATAAAATAGATTGAAGTGTTTCAGATTTTATTATTGGTTTATGTGAAGTGCATGTTTTTATACGGAGCGTATAGTTGTAATTCTATTAAGCTTTCCGTTACAGCTGTTGTAGAAAGTTTTCAACTATTTTTGGGCACAAATCTTGTTAAAAGATTTTATACGATTTGTTTTTAATGATTGTTGTTCCTCCGTCCACATTTAACTCTTTCCACCCCTACAAACCACAATATCTAGGACTCAAATCCATAATGGTAGAGTCCACCTTTGGTTTTTAGGGTTGGTAGGTTAAATTAATTTTTGTTGAATATCGAGTGAGAGGAAACATCATATTTGAAATTATATATATATACAAATGTATATCGATTCATAGATAACATTTTGTTCATTTCTAACTCATTATAAATCACATATGACTTGCAATAATCCGTTATCATTTTTTTAAAGTTTTATATGATAAGTATGCTGGTCTTACATCAATCTTAACCTTCCGCTTGTTCCTAACCAAGTATTTCTGTTATATAAAGTGTATAATTGATACAATACCATTTATTTTGGCCTCAGTTTTTTTCATCCCTAAACAATAAACACATGCTACAGCTTTATTGCTCAACTTTACAATTTTCGAACTCAGCAATTATTCAAGTTCAAGAAGATATATGTCTAATGTTTATTTTTACATCTTCTCTCAATTAGAAGACAGCAAAATATTTATCATCATCATTGGGAAATCTTTTGAATACTTGTTGAAGAAATTCAAAAACTTTTCTTAAACCTTATAATGTTCATTTAAATTGACAATAACTTGCAAATCAAGTATTTCTGTATTGTAGTTGTCATAATATTCATCTTTGGTGCAGCAAACATAACGTTTCGAACTAGCCTCGCCCATATCGGATCGCTCATTCTCATTAATTAAGTTAAACACTGCCAAACAGTAACTAAAGGTCTGTCAAAAAACATCAGGAGACTCATTCTCAGAAAATGCTTTTATTTTGAATTTTTACATAAAAAATTATCTGGTTTATAATCAAATTTCTTTTTTTCTTTTTTAAATAATTATTTTGTATGAGTGAGAACGTGTATAATTAACTGAATAAAGAATCAATCCAATTTATTTCTGGTACAATTGTACATGATTTGTTCAAATCTTCCTTAAAAAAAAGGATATATTTTTTTGGTGCCAATCAACTCTCTTATTGCCTTGAATAAATACTGATTGAATTATAACACAAACTTAAATTTGAATTATTTCAAAATTAAATCTCTGGTATAATGCATGAAGTAAGACTTGTTAATGACAAAGAAACTACAATGGTTGCCATGGTTATTTAAAGTTTAGTTTTAGTCATTGTCTTATTCCTGTATTTGAAAAACAAATGTGGTTCGATGCAATTTTTATATCAAAAGCTTTTAAGTAGATTTTGTCTTCACAAACATGTTAAGAACAAATAACTTTAAAAATTGATTTGTTTTGTTTGGAAATGGAATTGTTAAAATACATTTAATATGAACAAATGAAAATAAATACAATTACAATGTAATATATGTTTTGTGCTATTTCCTCCTGTAGTTTAAGAACTTGTGGCCTGACTAGAGGTCTAACCACTTGTACATCCTTACCACAGCACTTTCTGTCATGGCCACTAAACCTGAAACCTGCGAAATAAGCGAATCCTTGGTTAGAAAAAGGCTTTTTCTGTAACCATTTCCAGAGTTTGACCTTTAGATCTAAGACTTACAGGTGCCTTACTCCAAGACTGACATTTACCTACAACCACTTTGACTGGTGAACCCTTTAACTCCTCCCGAGGGTCCAGGTTTTAAACCTGGAAAGGACTGATTTCGGGGCGTCTTCCTCAACCTCTGAGCAGATTTTTACTAAGTTTGCCTTGTTGTATACTTGGGACTGTCTAATCAAACTTTGTATAATGGAATGGTTTAGATCCCATTCTACAACCTTCTACACAACTGCTGAGCATGAAGAAGCACTTCAATCAGAATTGAACCAGAGGTCTAGCCCAATCTCCCTGGGCCATAACATGGAAAAAGCTGAGATACCTACCCAATAGTAAAACGTCCATGCAGTTTCTGGACACGAAGAGATTATATGCTACAAACCGCTAAGTATATATGGTAGCTTATAGAAAGAGTGTCTCCCTTCACATTAAACAAACAGCTGGATCAGATCTTATTTTGTGTACAGAGACCTATATATCATGTAATATACAGGTCTGTAAGTAAATTTCATGGGGAAAGACCACTTTCACGTAACTTGTAAGAAATCAATTTGGATAGTAGTGATATTCAGATAACCGATCTACTAGGAATTGCGAGGTTATCCATGAGAATTTCATAGTAATGTGTGACCTTAATTACAACCCTAAGGATGAGAGTAAATGTCAACCATTGAAAGATCTTTGTGATAATTTTGATCTGGAATATAATCAAAGGTGATACGTGTTTCCTCAAAAATAGAAAGTCATCACAGATTGACGTAGTTTTAAGTAACGATCGTAAGCTATTTCCATCACACGTGGGGTCAGTGATTTTCATAATATCATTGCCTTTCAGCTTCATGGAGAAGTACCACGTAAAGCGACCCAATGGACACCGTACAAAAGTTTTAAATCTTTATATATTGATAGTTTTAAGTATGATTTACACACTTCAGAAGTAGAATTTAGTAGAGATAACATTGAACCCGATGTAAATACAAATGTACTGTATTTGAAAAGTTCCATGACACATTTACAGGTATTATTAACAAAACATATACCAGTAAAGCGGATAAAAGTGTATCAACAACTGAAAACAGCTATTTTTAAGAAACGTGAGTTACATGACAAATATTTATCATGTAAAACAACTGCCAATTGGGGATACTATCGGAAACAAAGAAGTCTTTGTATTAGTATGAGAAGAAAGTCAATAAATTAATATTTCCTTGAACGATGGGCTGGAGGACCAAAATCTAAAGATTTTCGGCCTACCATTAAGCGTAATATTGTTTTATGTGAACATGATGCATTAGTGTGTGACCAAAAGAGAGTTAGTGAGACTTTTAATGATTTATTTTTTCAACGTAGCTAAAAACATAGGTATTAACAGCATTGAGGTAGATAAATACCACCGCAGTATTCAGACTAGTCAAGATCATATTACAACAGTAGAAAACCTTTTAATTTACACCAGTTGATGAGAATTTTGTCAGCAAATGCAATGCATTGGTAACCTAAGTGTGAGAAAAGCCACAGCTAGGAATAGACGGAGTTTCAGCCACGTTTGTAAAGCTTGTACGTCAAGAGATTCTTAAACCTTTAACATCTATTTGGGAATTATTCTCTTTTAAACTATATTTTTCCAGACAGAATGAAAATAGCACAAGTAGTTCCATTGCATAAGAAAAACAGTACTCTTGAAACAGATAATTATCGTCAAGTCAGTGTGCTACCAGTATTGTCAAAAATATTTGAAAGAGCTATTCATTGTCAGTTAGTTGAATTTGTTAACTACCATTTTAATGATTACTTATCAGCTTTTAGATCAGATATGGGTGTCAAACAGTTCTGTTGAAAGTTATAGGGGACTGGAAGAAGGCATTAGATGAAAATAAATACACAGGGACTATTTTAATGGTTTGTCAAAAGCATTTGATTGTGTTCCGCATGACTTGCTTTTATTGAAACTTAAGACATATGGGTTAGCGGACAATGCAGTAAATCTTATACAGAGTTATCTTAGTGATAGAAAACTGTGAAAATGAATGATTTTTGTAGTGGGTTTTTAGATTTGTACAAAGATGTGCCCCAGAGATCAATTCTCGGGCCGGTAATTTTTAACATATTTTTGAATATCTTTTACTTCGTCTCAAATTGTGAACTGTATAACTACGCAGACGACAACACACTGCCACATGCGAGTCCAAATATTACGGATGTGAAACATTTTCTAGAAACAAATAGTTCTTATTTAGTTCATTGGTTTTCAGATAATCAAGTACAGACAAACCCAGATAAATGCCAGGCTATATGTATTGGAAAGAAAACAAATTCTGCAAATTTGACTTTTAATATTGAAGGAACAGAAATTCAGCCAGAGGATTGTGTAAAATTATTAGCTAAGTGTAAAAATAGATTACCAGCTAAAAGTTAAGCAACATATATCTAATATTTGTCAAAAAGCATCTCGTCAGTTAAATGTCTTAAAGAGAATTGGATCATATCTTAATAGACTAGGCAGACTTACTGTATATCATACTTTTATTATGTCAAATTTTAATTACTGCCCATTGGCTTGGCATTTTTGCGGCAAAGTGGAAACAAAGAAAACTTGAAAGATCGACCATGACAGTTCTTATGAATCACTTCTGTTGCAGTCAAAGATGCCAAGCCTGAAACTAAGGAGGATGAGAATTTTATCTTTAGATACTTTTAAAATTATACATAAAGAAACTCCTGTTTATCTTCATGATCTCATTACAATGAAAAATAACTTACTGATACCACAAGTGAGAACTACAAGTTTCGGTCTTAATTGTTTTTGTTTTAGTGCAGCAAAGTTATGGAACTCCCTTCCCGACTCATTTAGAAAAAAAAATCTTTTTTTTTTAATACAAATCCCAGTTGGGAAGGGGAGTCCTGCAATTGTAGTGCTTGTTCTTGATCTGTGTTAAAATTACTATGCAGCTTTTTAGGTATATTTCCAGCTCAGTGCTTATTGGACACTGCCTAAGTGCTTATTGGACACTGTAGGCTTAGTGCTTATTGGACACTGCCTTAGTGCTTATTGGACACTGTAGCCTTAATGCTTATTGGACACTGACTTAGTGGTTATTGGACACTGTAGGCTTAGTGCCTATTGGACACTGACTTAGTGCTTATTAGACACTGTAGACTTAGTGCTTATTGGACACTGACTTAGGGCTTATTGGACACTGACTTAGTGCTTATTAGACACTGTAGACTTAGTGCTTATTGGACACTGAATTAGTGCTTATTAGACACTGCCTTAGTGCTTATTGGACACTGACTTAGTGCTTATTGGACACTGCCTTAGTGCTTATTAGACAGTGCCTTAGTGCTTACTGGACACTGACTTAGTGCTTATTGGACACTGACTTAGTGCTTATTGGACACTGTAGACTTAATGCTTATTGGACACTGACTTAGTGCTTATTGGACACTGAAGACTTAGTGCTTATTGGACACTGCCTTAGTGCTTATTGGACACTGACTGAGTGCTTATTGGACACTGACTTAGTGCTTATATTGGACACTGCCTTAGTGCTTATTAGACAGTGCCTTAGTGCTTACTGGACACTGACTTAGTGCTTATTGGACACTGTAGAATTAATGCTTATTGGACACTGACTTAGTGCTTATTTGACGCTGTAGGCTTAGTGCTTATTGGACACTGACTTAGTGCATATTAGACACTGCCTTAGTGCTTATTAGACACTGCCTTAGTGCTTATTGGACACTGTAGGCTTAGTGCTTACTGGACACTGTCTTAGTGCTTATTGGACACTGCCTCAGTTCTTATTGGACACTGTAGACTTAATGCTTATTAGACACTGACTTAGTGCTTATTGGACACTGTATACTTAATGCTTATTGGACACTGACTGAGTGCTTATTGGACACTGACTTAGTGCTTATTGGAAACTGACTTAGTGCTTATTAGACACTGTAGACTTAGTGCTTATTGGACACTGCCTTAGTGCTTATTGGCCACTGACTTAGTGCTTATTGGACACTGTAGGCTTAGTGCTTACTGGACACTGTCTTAGTGCTTATTGGACACTGCCTTAGTGCTTATTGGACACTGACTTAGTGCTTAATGGACACTGACTTAGTGCTTATTGTACACTGTAGACTTAATGCTTATTGGACACTGCCTTTTTTAGTGCTTATTGGACACTGCCTTAGTGCTTATTGGACACTGCAGACTTAATGCTTATTGGACACTGTAGACTTAATGCTTATTGGACACTACCTTAGTGCTTATTGGACACTGCCTTAGTGCTTATTGGCCACTGACTTAGTGCTTATTGGACACTGTAGGCTTAGTGCTTATTGGACACTGTCTTAGTGCTTATTGGACACTGCCTTAGTGCTTATTGGCCACTGACTTAGTGCTTATTGGACACTGTAGGCTTAGTGCTTATTGGACACTGACTTAGTGCTTAATGGACACTGACTTAGTGCGTATTGGACACTGTAGACGTAATGCTTATTGGACACTGACTTAGTGCTTATTGGAAACTGACTTAGTGCTTATTAGACACTGTAGACTTAGTGCTTATTGGACACTGCCTTAGTGCTTATTGGCCACTGACTTAGTGCTTATTGGACACTGTAGGCTTAGTGCTTACTGGACACTGTCTTAGTGCTTATTGGACACTGTAGACTTAATTCTTATTGGACACTGACTTAGTGCTTATTGGACACTGCCTTAGTGCTTATTGGCCACTGACTTAGTGCTTATTGGACACTGTAGGCTTAGTGCTTATTGGACACTTACTTAGTGCTTATTAGACACTGCCTTAGTGCTTATTAGACACTGCCTTAATGCTTATTGGACACTGTAGACTTAGTGCTTATTGGACACTGCCTTAGTGCTTATTGGACACTGCAGACTTAATGCTTATTGGACACTGTAGACTTAATGCTTAGTGGACACTGCCTTTTTTAGTGCTTATTGGACACTGCCTTAGTGCTTATTGGCCACTGACTTAGTGCTTATTGGACACTGTAGGCTTAGTGCTTACTGGACACTGTCTTAGTGCTTATTGGACACTGTAGACTTAATGCTTATGGGACACTGACTTAGTGCTTATTGGACACTGACTAAGTGCTTAATGGACACTGACTTAGTGCTTATTAGACACTGCCTTAGTGGTTATTAGACACTGCCTTAGTGCTTATTGGACACTGTAGACTTAATTCTTATTGGACACTGACTTAGTGCTTATTGGACGCTGACTTAGTGCTTATTGGTCACTGTAGGCTTAGTGCTTATTGGACACTGACTTAGTGCATATTAGACACTGCCTTAGTGCTTATTAGACACTGCCTTAATGCTTATTGGACACTGTAGACTTTGTGCTTATTGGACACTGACTTAGTGCTTATTTGACACTGTAGGCTTAGTGCTTATTGGACACTTACTTAGTGCTTATTAGACACTGCCTTAGTGCTTATTAGACACTGCCTTAGTGCTTATTGGACACTGTAGGCTTAGTGCTTATTGGACACTGTCTTAGTGCTTATTGGACACTGTAGACTTAATGCGTATTGGACACTGACTTAGTGCTTATTGGACACTGACTTAGTGCTTATTTGACACTGTAGGCTTAGTGCTTATTGGACACTGACTTAGTGCCTATTGGACACTGACTTAGTGTTTGTTGGCCACTGACTTTGTGTTTAATGAACACTAACTTAGTGCTTATTGGACCCTGACTTAGTGCTTATTTGACGCTGTAGGCTTAGTGCTTATTGGACACTAACTTAGTGCTTAATGGACACTGACTTAGTCCTTATTGGCCACTTACTTAGTGATTATTGGCCACTGACTTAGTGTTTAATGGACACTGACTTAGTGTTTGTTGGCCACTGACTTTGTGTTTAATGAACACTAACTTAGTGCTTATTGGACCCTGACTTAGTCCTTATTGGCCACTTACTTAGTGATTATTGGCCACTGACTTAGTGCTTAATGGACCCTGACTTAGTGCTTATTTGACGCTGTAGGCTTAGTGCTTATTGGACACTTACTTAGTGCTTATTGGACACTAACTTAGTGCTTAATGGACACTGGTTTAGTGCTTATTGGACACTTACTTAGTGCTTATTAGACACTGCCTTAGTGGTTATTAGACACTGCCTTAGTGGTTATTAGACACTGCCTTAGTGCTTATTGGACACTTACTTAGTGCTTATTAGACACTGACTTAGTGCTTATTAGACACTGGAGGCTTAATGCTTATTGGACACTGCCTTAGTGCTTTTTGGCCACTGACTTAGTGCTTATTGGTCACTGTAGGCTTAGTGCTTTGCTTTTACATTATCCTTATTTATCTTAGTGCTTTCTTATGAATTTCAGTTGTCTCTTATTTAGCATGTTGAGTATAGCTGATGTGTTGGCATGAACTACTAGCGGTATATGTCATGTCATGTCTTAGTACTGTGGTGTCTCTTTCTGTGTTATAAATTAGTCTAGATTGCATGTTTTGTGTAGATTTTAGAATATAGATGTAGTTGTATAACATTGTACGTAGCTTACTATACTATTGTGATATCCATGTCTAGTCGGTAAATAGCTCTTTAGAGATAATGTTATTTGTTACAACTTGTCCGACTCTAAATAAATATTATTTGATTTGAAAAGCCTGAGTACCCGGATCGAACAATCCTCGGGGAGGCTCAGTAAAACTTGTCTAAACCAATCGAACAATCGCCGAGACCCAATTAAACCTGTATACACTGAACAAACAACCGCCGGGGAGATCCAGTCAAACCTGGTTACACCGATTGAACAACCGCCAGAGAGATCCAGTAAAACCTGTCTAAAACGAACGACCAACCGCCGGGATATCAATTTAATCCTGTATACACTGAACGAACATCCGCCGGGGTGATCCAATTAAACCTGGCTAAATCGATCGAACAATCGCCGGGGTGATCCAGTTAAGCCTGCTTACACCGAACATTCAATTGCTAGGGAGACTCAATTAAAACCTGTATATGATGAACGAACATCCACTGGGGAGAGCCAGTTAAACCTGGCTAGAGCGATCGAACAACCGCCGGGGTGATCCAGTTAAGCTTACACCGAACGAACAATCGGTGAGATCCAGTTAAACCTGTCTAAACCGACGGAACAATCGGCGAGATCCAGTTAAACTGTTCTAAACCGATCGAACAACCGCCGGGGTGATCCAGTTAAGTATGCTTACACCAAACAAACAATCGGCGAGAAAAAGTTAAACCTGTCTAAAGCGATAGAACAACTGCCAGGGATCCAATTGAAAATTTTACAATTCACTATTTTCTAGAAATACATGTAGGTTACACACTGGATTAAAACAAGCACTACATATGGATGACCTAAAGGGCATGTCACTGACCAGTTCACATGTAAACAGGCAGACAGTGAACCTATAGGTACTTGGCAAACCAAATTAGTGTTTATAAAGGGCAGTATACCATCACTAATCGCGTTTTGTCATTTTTCTATAAAGCGCTTTCAATGCGTGTAAACGTTGCTCTTCTCCATTTCAACTGCTGAATTTCCTAAAATGTATGGTTGGTTAGACTGGGATTTTTGTTAGTATTACTATTTGAATTTAGTGGGCGGTACAAGTATTGGTATGACGTCACACAACCATACCTGGTGTTGCGTAACTAAGTTATATCATGATACTGTAAACTGAACGATTGTGGTCGTTGACGTGTATATAGATATATATTTTTTATTCTTTGTTGTCTGTTTCCGGTTTGACCTGCTGCAGACGACCAGTTCCCGGTACGTTGTGGATCTCATTTGATACATTGTTTACAAACAATACAATCCGTTACCGTTGTCATTCAAGCAATAAACTGCTTCCAGCTGGCATTTATAAACAACATGAATGCCAACGGAACAAAGTCAAATTAAATATGAAGTGCACATAATTTCTGTGAATGCCAACATGCCAAATGAAAGCATTTCGTTGCTTATATTTACCATTTTCTGGGATTTTCTAATCTCATAGAAAATTTAATTAATAGTTTAAATTAGTGTATGCAGACTAGATGTCATAAGTTTGTTCAACAAAAGAACATATATCTGTCCAGGAAGGGTAAGTCACGGGTATCCAACGTAACGATGATGTCATCAAAATAATAATAATAATAATAATAATATACAGCATTTATATAGCGCCCTATATAATTTGTAAAATTACTCTAAGGCGCTTTGCAACATATGGATAAAAGTAATAGTTATAATTGTGAAAACAAACAACAAAGGCTTGCAATCACTTTCATACATTTAACAAGCAATGTGCACATAATTGAACAAATAAAAGGGTGGTATTTACATGACGTCTTTGCAAAGATTCTAAAATGCAGACGTGAAGAGGGGAGTTTGTATGTCCCTCTTGAACTTGGCCAGGGCATTTGACTTCCTAATAGCAGATGGTAAGCTATTCCACAACGTAGCCGAAAACCTCCCAAAGCATCTGTTTCTGTAGGTCACAGTACAAGATTTTGGGACACACAACAAAGATTCTGACTCCGACCGCAGTGATCTTGACGGCTGATACAGGGTAACAAGCTCCTGTAGGTACTGAGGAGCTGTTCGATTCAGTGCCTTGTATGTGTATACCAGAATTTTGTACTGCGACCAAAATAATGATGAGGAGTCGGATACTTAGATTCATATCTGATATGAATGCCCTTTTGATCTGGAAGGTTTATAAACTTACAATGTCATAATATGGTCAATATGAACATTTGGGTATATTAAGGGTATTTTCTCCACTGATGTAAAAACACTACACAAACTACAAATATCCATTTGCCGTCTAACCCTAGGCACCGCGAGTAGTCGGCGTTTAATGCAGAAAAATATACATGCTACATACAAGCACAATTGACAAAGATGTGTCACCACAATTACACTCGTAAACAAAACTCGCCATCTGTTATTCAAAAACATCCTTCCCCATCTTAAACCAAAAACCCTGCCGCCCAGGAAAAACCGGTGCTGCCCCCGGAAACCTGTGTCCTATTGCCAGGCGCGGATTTA